>NW_027470318.1:0-39869 GCF_051020765.1 Lasioglossum baleicum
CAGTGTTTTAATTGGTGCAACTCGTGATTTTGCTGCAAGCAGCGTGGTGTACGTATTGCCACTGAGTGAGGACACCCGTGCGTAGATCGCACATGAGTAAGCCGCATTGGAAGCGTCGCTGAAGCCATGAAGCTGCATCTCGAGCAAGTCCGGGCCGTAACGTATCCAACGTGGTATCCGCATTGCATTAAGAGCGCGCCAGTCCATGCAGAACGAATTCCAAGTCTCTTGCGTAGTGTCCGAAACCTTATTGTCCCAGTCGATCTTTTCGAGCCATTGCTGTTGCATGAGGATCTTTGCCCGTACGATCACCGGAGATAACCAGCCCAATGGGTCATAAAGCGTCGCGATTTCCGATAATAACTCACGTTTGGTCATTGAAACGTCGCGGGCTACGAAGCGATGCAGATCAAAGGAGAATGCGTCGTCCGATGGGGTCCATTTTATTCCAAGGACTTTTAAGTTGGATTCATGAAAGATCCGTAAATCCACAGCATGGGAATGATTTGAGGCCGGAATTTTTCTGAGTAAGTCCTGATCGTTGCCGGCCCACTTACGCAGGTTGAAACCTCCTCGCGCCAACAGCTCACACACCTGTATGCGTGTTTCTTCCAACAGTTTTCTGTCTGGTGCTCCGAGGAAGACATCGTCGACGTATATGTTCTCTTCGAGCGCCGGCGCCGCGAGCGGAAAATTGGCTCCTTCAAGATTATTCAGCTCCCGAATTACTCTCATGGACAAATACGGGGCGCTTGTTGTGCCGTACGTGACCGTATTTAGTTCATATGCCTCGAGTTCGTTTGTTGTCATGTTGTTCCAGAGGATGCACTGGTACTTCCTGTCGTCCGCATGTAGGAGGATCTGTCGAAACATCTTTTCGATATCCGCGACGAACACGTATTCGTAGAGGCGCCACCTGAGGAGTATCTTGGTGATGTCGTGTTGTAATTTGGGCCCCTGAAGCAGCAAATCGTTGAGGGAGTAACCGCTCGACGTTTTGTGTGATGCGTTAAATACGACGCGTAACTTGGTCGTTAGACTTTCCTCGCGAACGACGGCGCGGTGCGGGATGTACGATCGTGTCTTCTCGATTCTATCAAGGCGCGACATGTGCCCGAGAGACTCATATTCGCGTATGAACGCACTATACTCTAGCTTGACTTTCTCGTTACGTTCGAAGGTGTGTTCTAAGCGTTTTAGCGACGAGGCGGCTCCGCGGAAGGAATTCCCGAGGAAGTCGTCGGGAACGGGTTTACAAAATGGTAAACGCACGATAAACCGGCCGGAGATGTCGCGAGTATAAGTATCGGCGAAGTACTGCTCACAGTGAGTCTCCTTCGGCGTGAGAGGACGAGACTCTGGAATTGTTTCTGTTTCCCAGAAGCGAGACAGGGCCTTCTCCAGTGGATCCTCCGTGACCCCATGATGTGTCGTTATCGTGGGGTGCGAGGTGACTGTGCCGTGCAACTTTCCCGACAATATCCATCCGAACGCGGTGTTTTGAGCGACGAGTTCGCCCGGTCGCGAGTGTCGTATACCGGGGCGGATGACTTCACTGAACAATTCTGCCCCTAGTAACAATTCGATACGCTGATTCGACGCAGGAGTGGGGTCGGCTAATACGAGGTCAGAAAACGCTGCGTAGCTCTTCACGTGAATCGGAGGTGGAACGTATCGCGAGATATGACGTACTATATGTGCGCGAGTGGAAGTGACCGGCATTGAGGCTCCGGTAGCACCGATCCGTATGTGCGTACTGTAGTCAATGTGACTCGCGTGGTCACCCCCGAGTCCTGTGACGGAAATCGGCGATCGGGTTTTCCTCAATTGGAGGTTCTGAACAAGGTTCGTTGAGATGAAGGATGATTGTGAACCTTGATCCAGTAACGCGCGCACGAGTCGCGACCGGCCATCCGGGGCGTAGACCTTCACGATAGCTGTGGCTAATAGGACGGTTTTCCCTACGGGTGGAGCGGTTTCGGCGAAGCACGCGGCGACGTCATCATATATCTCCGTGGAGAAGGATGGACCTTCGTCGACTTCGACGGTCGAGAGTACCGTTGGCGTGGACGAAGGGACGGTCGACTGCGTCGAGTGGTCCATGGGCCTCCGAACGGATCTGGGGTGGCCGCGAGCGCTGGGTCTCCCGGCGGACGGTCCGTCTCCGCGATGTAGCATCGTGTGGTGTTTCCCTTGGCACTCTCGACATACATTCGTGCTTGGACAGTGCGACGAGGTATGGTCTGCTCTCAGACAGTTTATACAAACGCGGCTGTCTTTTAGCAGGTCATAACGCGAGAGAGGACGCAGCTTCCGGAATATCGCGCAATCGCGTACCGAGTGAGTTTCCGAGCAAACTGGACACGGAGGGCATGAACGGTTTGCTTCGTCAATAACGTGCGTACTTGATTTAGGACGCGTACGGTCAGATAGCTTGGCAACCGGTACGAGCGGAGTGACCGGTTGGTTGTTTGCTTCGACCGACGTAGCTTGTGCGAGCAGGAAATCCTCTAACTCCTTGTAAGTGGGATATTGCTTAGAATTTCCTAGGAGCTTATTCCACTCCGAAGTCAACTCGCGATCGAATTTGCCCGTTATAAGGTATACGAGATGGTGGTCCTCACTCTTCTTCCCTAGTTTATGGAGTGCCTCGAGTGCATTCCGGAAATGAACCGTATACTGCTTCAATGTGTCGAGTTGCTCCAGTTTCATGGGCTGCAGCGAATATAACCGGTGAAGCAACGCCTGAACTACGATGCGATCATTGTCATAGAGTTCCTGAAGCCGATCCCACGCGATCGCGAAACTGTCGTCCACGAGATCAAGATGCTCTACAGCCGCGAGCGCTTCGCCATTCAAGGCACTGAGTAAATATTGTAACCGTACGGAGTCCGTTAACGTTCGGTTGGTAATTACGGCGGAGTTGAAGCGGGCCTCGAATGGTCGCCATTTCGCGACGTCCCCGTCGAAGGACGGAATTTCTATTTTTGGGAGTTTGACAACTTGTGTATGACTCACCGGGCCAATAGGCGATGCTAGGGTGGAATTGGCGGCCGGCGGGCTGCACGGTGGTCTCAAGCGCGAGAGGTGGCCGCGCAGATAGTCCATGCCGTCAAAGTAGGCGTCTTCCGTCCGGTCCATCGTTTCCCCTTTGAAATACGGGAGATCCTCCCTGCTATGGTCCATCTTCCTTGCCGCCTGTAGGTAGCCGTTGAGGTTTTCAATCTTCTCCCAGGTCTCCTGGTACAGCTTTATTCGGTTCTCCAGGTATGAACTGGTGAAGTTAGATTCTCCTTTCTTCTTCGTGTTGGTCAGGATCTTGTTAAGCTGACCGCAGGCCTGGATCTGCTTCTCGAGGATGGCTTCAAACGTCTCCGTTACCGTAGTATTCATTTTAGCGATTATGAGGTACCGACGTTAATTGCTATTGAATATTTACTCGCGATTTCGCGGTCCGAATTACTGATTCCAGCGGATTCCGCAGTGACCAATCCGGCTCGAAGGACCAAATTGTTGCACCGAACCCTGACTGAGGTGTCGGCGTCTTAAATGACCGAACAATCGTTTCTACTGCGGAAGGAATCGAGGTGGTATTCAGGCTCAGCGTATTACTCAATGGAGGCCGAGTTTCTACGACCTCCGCAACAATTTTAATTTACCAATATGAATTTCGAAGTACAAGGAAGTTGTCCACTGACGAATAATAGTATAAATTACAAAATACTCCGCGGGGCTTTTGATGCCTTACAGCTTCGGACGCGGAGGATTGCTACGTTTAAAGATCGAACGGTTTTAATTTGCTCGCGGCGAAAGACGACGTTGTATGGTGGTATACTAGCGGATACACAAGACAAGACCTGCGAATTTGTGCTGCTATTTATAGTGGGCAGGCTGGTTGTTCGGGACTAGGACGGAGTGGGGAATTTGAAAGAAACGTTTTAATTCCTGACATTGGACGACAGTTCGACAGTTGACGCTGTTTTGGTAAAGGAACCGAGAACGGGTAGCGGGCGAGCTCGAAGGATGCCCCTCATGGTTACTGCTGCCGTGTTTAGTACACACGCGGTCGGCTCGGCGTTTACCTATGAATTCGTTCCTCTCGGTTCGACGTCAAATCCGCACAGCTGATGGTTGAAAAACGCTAAACACGTGAGCGTGTTCTTACGATCGGAGCCTCGACCTCAAATCTCTCTCTGGGCAAGCGATCCTTTACCGCGGTCTCCCGCTCGCGGCATGTACGCGTCAAACATTATGCGTTATGCGTTATGCGTTATGCGTTATGCGTTATGCGTTATGCGTTATGCGTTATGCGTTATGAGTTATGCGTTATGCGTTATGCGTTATGAGTTTTGCGTTATGCGTTATGCGTTATGCGTTATGCGTTATGCGTTATGCGTTATGCGTTATGCGTTATGCGTTATGCGTTATGCGTTATGCGTTATGCGTTATGCGTTATGCGTTACGCGTTAAGCGTTATGCGTAACGGGTTATGCGTTATGCGTTATGCGTTATGCGTTATGCGTTATGCGTTATGCGTTATGCGTTATGCGTTATGCGTTATGCGTTATGCGTTATGCGTTATGCGTTATGCGTTATGCGTTATGCGTTATGCGTTATGCGTTATGGGCTAAGCGTTATGCCTTATGGTTTATACGTTATGAGTTATGCGTTATGCGTTATGCGTTATGCGTTATGCGTTATGCGTTATGCGTTATGCGTTATGCGTTATGCGTTATGCGTTATGCGTTATGCGTTATGCGTTATGCGTTATGCGTTATGCGTTATGCGTTATGCGTTATGCGTTATGCGTTATGCGTTATGCGTTATGCGTTATGCGTTATGCGTTATGCGTTATGCGTTATGCGTTATGCGTTATGCGTTATGCGTTATGCGTTATGCGTTATGCGTTATGCGTTATGCGTTATGCGTTATGCGTTATGCGTTATGCGTTATGCGTTATGCGTTATGCGTTATGCGTTATGCGTTATGCGTTATGCGTTATGCGTTATGCGTTATGCGTTATGCGTTATGCGTTATGCGTTATGCGTTATGCGTTATGCGTTATGCGTTATGCGTTATGCGTTATGCGTTATGCGTTATGCGTTATGCGTTATGCGTTATGCGTTATGCGTTATGCGTTATGCGTTATGCGTTATGCGTTATGCGTTATGCGTTATGCGTTATGCGTTATGCGTTATGCGTTATACGTTATGCGTTATGCGTTATGCGTTATGCGTTATGCGTTATGCGTTATGCGTTATGCGTTATGCGTTATGAGTTATGCGTTATGCGTTATGCGTTATGAGTTTTGCGTTATGCGTTATGCGTTATGCGTTATGCGTTATGCGTTATGCGTTATGCGTTATGCGTTATGCGTTATGCGTTATGCGTTATGCGTTATGCGTTATGCGTTATGCTTTACGCGTTAAGCGTTATGCGTAACGGGTTATGCGTTATGCGTTATGCGTTATGCGTTATGCGTTATGCGTTATGCGTTATGCGTTATGCGTTATGCGTTATGCGTTATGCGTTATGCGTTATGCGTTATGCGTTATGCGTTATGCGTTATGCGTTATGCGTTATGCGTTATGCGTTATGCGTTATGCGTTATGCGTTATGCGTTATGCGTTATGCGTTATGCGTTATGCGTTATGCGTTATGCGTTATGCGTTATGCGTTATGCGTTATGCGTTATGCGTTATGCGTTATGCGTTATGCGTTATGCGTTATGCGTTATGCGTTATGGGCTAAGCGTTATGCCTTATGGTTTATACGTTATGAGTTATGCGTTATGCGTTATGCGTTATGCGTTATGCGTTATGCGTTATGCGTTATGCGTTATGCGTTATGCGTTATGCGTTATGCGTTATGCGTTATGCGTTATGCGTTATGCGTTATGCGTTATGCGTTATGCGTTATGCGTTATGCGTTATGCGTTATGCGTTATGCGTTATGCGTTATGCGTTATGCGTTATGCGTTATGCGTTATGCGTTATGCGTTATGCGTTATGCGTTATGCGTTATGCGTTATGCGTTATGCGTTATGCGTTATGCGTTATGCGTTATGCGTTATGCGTTATGCGTTATGCGTTATGCGTTATGCGTTATGCGTTATGCGTTATGCGTTATGCGTTATGCGTTATGCGTTATGCGTTATGCGTTATGCGTTATGCGTTATGCGTTATGCGTTATGCGTTATGCGTTATGCGTTATGCGTTATGCGTTATGCGTTATGCGTTATGCGTTATGCGTTATGCGTTATGCGTTATGCGTTATGCGTTATGCGTTATGCGTTATGAGTTATGCGTTATGCGTTATGCGTTATGCGTTATGCGTTATGCGTTATGCGTTATGCGTTATGCGTTATGAGTTATGCGTTATGCGTTATGCGTTATGAGTTTTGCGTTATGCGTTATGCGTTATGCGTTATGCGTTATGCGTTATGCGTTATGCGTTATGCGTTATGCGTTATGCGTTATGCGTTATGCGTTATGCGTTATGCGTTACGCGTTAAGCGTTATGCGTAACGGGTTATGCGTTATGCGTTATGCGTTATGCGTTATGCGTTATGCGTTATGCGTTATGCGTTATGCGTTATGCGTTATGCGTTATGCGTTATGCGTTATGCGTTATGCGTTATGCGTTATGCGTTATGCGTTATGCGTTATGCGTTATGCGTTATGCGTTATGCGTTATGCGTTATGCGTTATGCGTTATGCGTTATGCGTTATGCGTTATGCGTTATGCGTTATGCGTTATGCGTTATGCGTTATGCGTTATGCGTTATGCGTTATGCGTTATGCGTTATGCGTTATGCGTTATGCGTTATGCGTTATGCGTTATGCGTTATGCGTTATGCGTTATGCGTTATGCGTTATGCGTTATGCGTTATGCGTTATGCGTTATGCGTTATGCGTTATGCGTTATGCGTTATGAGTTTTGCGTTACGTGTTAAGCGTTATGCGTTATGCGTTATGCGTTATGCGTTATGCGTTATGCGTTATGCGTTATGCGTTATGCGTTATGCGTTATGCGTTATGCGTTATGCGTTATGCGTTATGCGTTATGCGTTATGCGTTATGCGTTATGCGTTATGCGTTATGCGTTATGCGTTATGCGTTATGCGTTATGCGTTATGCGTTATGCGTTATGCGTTATGCGTTATGCGTTATGCGTTATGCGTTATGCGTTATGCGTTATGCGTTATGCGTTATGCGTTATGCGTTATGCGTTATGCGTTATGCGTTATGCGTTATGCGTTATGCGTTATGCGTTATGCGTTATGCGTTATGCGTTATGCGTTATGCGTTATGCGTTATGCGTTATGCGTTATGGGCTAAGCGTTATGCCTTATGGTTTATACGTTATGCGTTATGCGTTATGCGTTATGAGTTTTGCGTTACGCGTTAAGCGTTATGCGCAATGGGTTATGCGTTATGCGTTATGCGTTATGCGTTATGCGTTATGCGTTATGCGTTATACGTTATGCGTTATGCGTTATGCGTTATGCGTTATGCGTTATGCGTTATGCGTTATGCGTTATGCGTTATGCGTTATGAGTTATGCGTTATGCGTTATGCGTTATGAGTTTTGCGTTATGCGTTATGCGTTATGCGTTATGCGTTATGCGTTATGCGTTATGCGTTATGCGTTATGCGTTATGCGTTATGCGTTATGCGTTATGCGTTATGCGTTACGCGTTAAGCGTTATGCGTAACGGGTTATGCGTTATGCGTTATGCGTTATGCGTTACGCGTTAAGCGTTATGCGCAATGGGTTATGCGTTATGCGTTATGCGTTATGCGTTATGCGTTATACGTTATGCGTTATGCGTTATGCGTTATGCGTTATGCGTTATGCGTTATGCGTTATGCGTTATGCGTTATGCGTTATGAGTTATGCGTTATGCGTTATGCGTTATGAATTTTGCGTTATGCGTTATGCGTTATGCGTTATGCGTTATGCGTTATGCGTTATGCGTTATGCGTTATGCGTTATGCGTTATGCGTTATGCGTTATGCGTTATGCGTTATGCGTTACGCGTTAAGCGTTATGCGTAACGGGTTATGCGTTATGCGTTATGCGTTATGCGTTATGACTTTTGCATTATGCGTTGTGCGTTATGCGTTATGCGTTATGGGCTATGCGTTATGCGTTATGCGTTATGCGTTATGCGTTATGCGTTATGCGTTATGCGTTATGCGTTATGCGTTATGCGTTATGCGTTATGCGTTATGCGTTATGCGTTATGCGTTATGCGTTATGCGTTATGCGTTATGCGTTATGCGTTATGCGTTATGCGTTATGCGTTATGCGTTATGCGTTATGCGTTATGCGTTATGCGTTATGCGTTATGCGTTATGCGTTATGCGTTATGCGTTATGCGTTATGCGTTATGCGTTATGCGTTATGCGTTATGCGTTATGCGTTATGCGTTATGCGTTATGCGTTATGCGTTATGCGTTATGCGTTATGCGTTATGCGTTATGCGTTATGCGTTATGCGTTATGCGTTATGCGTTATTCGTTATGCGTTATGCGTTATGCGTTATGCGTTATGCGTTATGCGTTATGCGTTATGCGTTATGCGTTATGGGTTAAGCGTTATGCCTTATGGTTTATGCGTTATGCGTTATGCGTTATGCGTTATGCGTTATGCGTTATGCGTTATGCGTTATGCGTTATGCGTTATGCGTTATGCGTTATGCGTTATGCGTTATGCGTTATGCGTTATGCGTTATGCGTTATGCGTTATGCGTTATGCGTTATGCGTTATGCGTTATGCGTTATGCGTTATGCGTTATGCGTTATGCGTTATGCGTTATGCGTTATGCGTTATGCGTTATGCGTTATGCGTTATGCGTTATGCGTTATGCGTTATGCGTTATGCGTTATGCGTTATGCGTTATGCGTTATGCGTTATGCGTTATGCGTTATGCGTTATGGGCTAAGCGTTATGCCTTATGGTTTATACGTTATGCGTTATGCGTTATGAGTTTTGCGTTACGCGTTAAGCGTTATGCGCAATGGGTTATGCGTTATGCGTTATGCGTTATGCGTTATGCGTTATGCGTTATGCGTTATGCGTTATGCGTTATGCGTTATGCGTTATGCGTTATGTGTTATGCGTTATGCGTTATGCGTTATGCGTTATGCGTTATGCGTTATGCGTTATGCCTTATGGGCTAAGCGTTATGCCTTATGGTTTATACGTTATGAGTTATGCGTTATGCGTTATGCGTTATGCGTTATGCGTTATGCGTTATGCGTTATGCGTTATGCGTTATGCGTTATGCGTTATGCGTTATGCGTTATGCGTTATGCGTTATGCGTTATGCGTTATGCGTTATGCGTTATGCGTTATGCGTTATGCGTTATGCGTTATGCGTTATGCGTTATGCGTTATGCGTTATGCGTTATGCGTTATGCGTTATGCGTTATGCGTTATGCGTTATGCGTTATGCGTTATGCGTTATGCGTTATGGGCTAAGCGTTATGCCTTATGGTTTATACGTTATGCGTTATGCGTTATGCGTTATGCGTTATGAGTTTTGCGTTACGCGTTAAGCGTTATGCGCAATGGGTTATGCGTTATGCGTTATGCGTTATGCGTTATGCGTTATACGTTATGCGTTATGCGTTATGCGTTATGCGTTATGCGTTATGCGTTATGCGTTATGCGTTATGCGTTATGAGTTATGCGTTATGCGTTATGCGTTATGAATTTTGCGTTATGCGTTATGCGTTATGCGTTATGCGTTATGCGTTATGCGTTATGCGTTATGCGTTATGCGTTATGCGTTACGCGTTAAGCGTTATGCGTAACGGGTTATGCGTTATGCGTTATGCGTTATGCGTTATGACTTTTGCATTATGCGTTGTGCGTTATGCGTTATGCGTTATGGGCTATGCGTTATGCGTTATGCGTTATGCGTTATGCGTTATGCGTTATGCGTTATGCGTTATGCGTTATGCGTTATGCGTTATGCGTTATGCGTTATGCGTTATGCGTTATGCGTTATGCGTTATGCGTTATGCGTTATGCGTTATGCGTTATGCGTTATGCGTTATGCGTTATGCGTTATGCGTTATGCGTTATGCGTTATGCGTTATGCGTTATGCGTTATGCGTTATGCGTTATGCGTTATGCGTTATGCGTTATGCGTTATGCGTTATGCGTTATGCGTTATGCGTTATGCGTTATGCGTTATGCGTTATGCGTTATGCGTTATTCGTTATGCGTTATGCGTTATGCGTTATGCGTTATGCGTTATGCGTTATGCGTTATGCGTTATGCGTTATGGGTTAAGCGTTATGCCTTATGGTTTATGCGTTATGCGTTATGCGTTATGCGTTATGCGTTATGCGTTATGCGTTATGCGTTATGCGTTATGCGTTATGCGTTATGCGTTATGCGTTATGCGTTATGCGTTATGCGTTATGCGTTATGCGTTATGCGTTATGCGTTATGCGTTATGCGTTATGCGTTATGCGTTATGCGTTATGCGTTATGCGTTATGCGTTATGCGTTATGCGTTATGCGTTATGCGTTATGCGTTATGCGTTATGCGTTATGCGTTATGCGTTATGCGTTATGCGTTATGCGTTATGCGTTATGCGTTATGCGTTATGCGTTATGCGTTATGCGTTATGCGTTATGCGTTATGCGTTATGCGTTATGGGCTAAGCGTTATGCCTTATGGTTTATACGTTATGCGTTATGCGTTATGAGTTTTGCGTTAAGCGTTATGCGCAATGGGTTATGCGTTATGCGTTATGCGTTATGCGTTATGCGTTATGCGTTATGCGTTATGCGTTATGCGTTATGCGTTATGCGTTATGCGTTATGTGTTATGCGTTATGCGTTATGCGTTATGCGTTATGCGTTATGCGTTATGCCTTATGGGCTAAGCGTTATGCCTTATGGTTTATACGTTATGAGTTATGCGTTATGCGTTATGCGTTATGCGTTATGCGTTATGCGTTATGCGTTATGCGTTATGCGTTATGCGTTATGCGTTATGCGTTATGCGTTATGCGTTATGCGTTATGCGTTATGCGTTATGCGTTATGCGTTATGCGTTATGCGTTATGCGTTATGCGTTATGCGTTATGCGTTATGCGTTATGCGTTATGCGTTATGCGTTATGCGTTATGCGTTATGCGTTATGCGTTATGCGTTATGCGTTATGCGTTATGCGTTATGCGTTATGCGTTATGCGTTATGCGTTATGCGTTATGCGTTATGCGTTATGCGTTATGGGCTAAGCGTTATGCCTTATGGTTTATACGTTATGCGTTATGCGTTATGCGTTATGCGTTATGAGTTTTGCGTTACGCGTTAAGCGTTATGCGCAATGGGTTATGCGTTATGCGTTATGCGTTATGCGTTATGCGTTATACGTTATGCGTTATGCGTTATGCGTTATGCGTTATGCGTTATGCGTTATGCGTTATGCGTTATGCGTTATGCGTTATGAGTTATGCGTTATGCGTTATGCGTTATGAATTTTGCGTTATGCGTTATGCGTTATGCGTTATGCGTTATGCGTTATGCGTTATGCGTTATGCGTTATGCGTTATGCGTTATGCGTTATGCGTTATGCGTTATGCGTTATGCGTTACGCGTTAAGCGTTATGCGTAACGGGTTATGCGTTATGCGTTATGCGTTATGCGTTATGACTTTTGCATTATGCGTTGTGCGTTATGCGTTATGCGTTATGGGCTATGCGTTATGCGTTATGCGTTATGCGTTATGCGTTATGCGTTATGCGTTATGCGTTATGCGTTATGCGTTATGCGTTATGCGTTATGCGTTATGCGTTATGCGTTATGCGTTATGCGTTATGCGTTATGCGTTATGCGTTATGCGTTATGCGTTATGCGTTATGCGTTATGCGTTATGCGTTATGCGTTATGCGTTATGCGTTATGCGTTATGCGTTATGCGTTATGCGTTATGCGTTATGCGTTATGCGTTATGCGTTATGCGTTATGCGTTATGCGTTATGCGTTATGCGTTATGCGTTATGCGTTATGCGTTATGCGTTATGCGTTATGCGTTATGCGTTATGCGTTATGCGTTATGCGTTATGCGTTATGCGTTATGCGTTATGCGTTATGCGTTATGCGTTATGCGTTATGCGTTATGCGTTATGCGTTATGCGTTATGCGTTATGCGTTATGCGTTATGCGTTATGCGTTATGCGTTATGCGTTATGCGTTATGGGCTAAGCGTTATGCCTTATGGTTTATACGTTATGCGTTATGCGTTATGCGTTATGAGTTTTGCGTTACGCGTTAAGCGTTATGCGCAATGGGTTATGCGTTATGCGTTATGCGTTATGCGTTATGCGTTATGCGTTATGCGTTATACGTTATGCGTTATGCGTTATGCGTTATGCGTTATGCGTTATGCGTTATGCGTTATGCGTTATGCGTTATGAGTTATGCGTTATGCGTTATGCGTTATGAGTTTTGCGTTATGCGTTATGCGTTATGCGTTATGCGTTATGCGTTATGCGTTATGCGTTATGCGTTATGCGTTATGCGTTATGCGTTATGCGTTATGAGTTATGCGTTATGCGTTATGCGTTATGAGTTTTGCGTTATGCGTTATGCGTTATGCGTTATGCGTTATGCGTTATGCGTTATGCGTTATGCGTTATGCGTTATGCGTTATGCGTTATGCGTTATGCGTTATGCGTTATGCGTTACGCGTTAAGCGTTATGCGTAACGGGTTATGCGTTATGCGTTATGCGTTATGCGTTATGCGTTATGCGTTATGCGTTATGCGTTATGCGTTATGCGTTATGCGTTATGCGTTATGCGTTATGCGTTATGCGTTATGCGTTATGCGTTATGCGTTATGCGTTATGCGTTATGCGTTATGCGTTATGCGTTATGCGTTATGCGTTATGCGTTATGCGTTATGCGTTATGCGTTATGCGTTATGCGTTATGCGTTATGCGTTATGCGTTATGCGTTATGCGTTATGCGTTATGCGTTATGCGTTATGCGTTATGCGTTATGCGTTATGCGTTATGAGTTTTGCGTTACGTGTTAAGCGTTATGCGTTATGCGTTATGCGTTATGCGTTATGCGTTATGCGTTATGCGTTATGCGTTATGCGTTATGCGTTATGCGTTATGCGTTATGCGTTATGCGTTATGCGTTATGCGTTATGCGTTATGGGCTAAGCGTTATGCCTTATGGTTTATACGTTATGAGTTATGCGTTATGCGTTATGCGTTATGCGTTATGCGTTATGCGTTATGCGTTATGCGTTATGCGTTATGCGTTATGCGTTATGCGTTATGCGTTATGCGTTATGCGTTATGCGTTATGCGTTATGCGTTATGCGTTATGCGTTATGCGTTATGCCTTATGCGTTATGCGTTATGGGCTAAGCGTTATGCCTTATGGTTTATACGTTATGCGTTATGCGTTATGCGTTATGAGTTTTGCGTTACGCGTTAAGCGTTATGCGCAATGGGTTATGCGTTATGCGTTATGCGTTATGCGTTATGCGTTATGCGTTATGCGTTATACGTTATGCGTTATGCGTTATGCGTTATGCGTTATGCGTTATGCGTTATGCGTTATGCGTTATGAGTTATGCGTTATGCGTTATGCGTTATGAGTTTTGCGTTATGCGTTATGCGTTATGCGTTATGCGTTATGCGTTATGCGTTATGCGTTATGCGTTATGCGTTATGCGTTATGCGTTATGCGTTATGCGTTATGCGTTATGCGTTATGCGTTATGCGTTATGCGTTATGCGTTATGCGTTATGCGTTATGCGTTATGCGTTATGCGTTATGCGTTATGCGTTATGCGTTATGCGTTATGCGTTATGCGTTATGCGTTACGCGTTAAGCGTTATGCGTAACGGGTTATGCGTTATGCGTTATGCGTTATGCGTTATGACTTTTGCATTATGCGTTGTGCGTTATGCGTTATGCGTTATGGGCTATGCGTTATGCGTTATGCGTTATGCGTTATGCGTTATGCGTTATGCGTTATGCGTTATGCGTTATGCGTTATGCGTTATGCGTTATGCGTTATGCGTTATGCGTTATGCGTTATGCGTTATGCGTTATGCGTTATGCGTTATGCGTTATGCGTTATGCGTTATGCGTTATGCGTTATGCGTTATGCGTTATGCGTTATGCGTTATGCGTTATGCGTTATGCGTTATGCGTTATGCGTTATGCGTTATGCGTTATGCGTTATGCGTTATGCGTTATGCGTTATGCGTTATGCGTTATGCGTTATGCGTTATGCGTTATGCGTTATGCGTTATGCGTTATGCGTTATGCGTTATGCGTTATGCGTTATGCGTTATGCGTTATGCGTTATGCGTTATGCGTTATGCGTTATGCGTTATGCGTTATGCGTTATGCGTTATGCGTTATGCGTTATTCGTTATGCGTTATGCGTTATGCGTTATGCGTTATGCGTTATGCGTTATGCGTTATGCGTTATGCGTTATGCGTTATGCGTTATGCGTTATGCGTTATGGGTTAAGCGTTATGCCTTATGGTTTATGCGTTATGCGTTATACGTTATGCGTTATGCGTTATGCGTTATGCGTTATGCGTTATGCGTTATGCGTTATGCGTTATGCGTTATGCGTTATGCGTTATGCGTTATGCGTTATGCGTTATGCGTTATGCGTTATGCGTTATGCGTTATGCGTTATGCGTTATGCGTTATGCGTTATGCGTTATGCGTTATGCGTTATGCGTTATGCGTTATGCGTTATGCGTTATGCGTTATGCGTTATGCGTTATGCGTTATGCGTTATGCGTTATGCGTTATGCGTTATGCGTTATGCGTTATGCGTTATGCGTTATGCGTTATGCGTTATGCGTTATGCGTTATGCGTTATGCGTTATGCGTTATGCGTTATGCGTTATGCGTTATGGGCTAAGCGTTATGGTTTATACGTTATGCGTTATGCGTTATGAGTTTTGCGTTACGCGTTAAGCGTTATGCGCAATGGGTTATGCGTTATGCGTTATGCGTTATGCGTTATGCGTTATGCGTTATGCGTTATGCGTTATGCGTTATGCGTTATGCGTTATGCGTTATGTGTTATGCGTTATGCGTTATGCGTTATGCGTTATGCGTTATGCGTTATGCGTTATGCGTTATGCCTTATGAGCTAAGCGTTATGCCTTATGGTTTATACGTTATGAGTTATGCGTTATGCGTTATGCGTTATGCGTTATGCGTTATGCGTTATGCGTTATGCGTTATGCGTTATGCGTTATGCGTTATGCGTTATGCGTTATGCGTTATGCGTTATGCGTTATGCGTTATGCGTTATGCGTTATGCGTTATGCGTTATGCGTTATGCGTTATGCGTTATGCGTTATGCGTTATGCGTTATGCGTTATGCGTTATGCGTTATGCGTTATGCGTTATGCGTTATGCGTTATGCGTTATGCGTTATGCGTTATGCGTTATGGGCTAAGCGTTATGCCTTATGATTTATACGTTATGCGTTATGCGTTATGCGTTATGCGTTATGCGTTATGCGTTATGAGTTTTGCGTTACGCGTTAAGCGTTATGCGCAATGGGTTATGCGTTATGCGTTATGCGTTATGCGTTATGCGTTATACGTTATGCGTTATGCGTTATGCGTTATGCGTTATGCGTTATGCGTTATGCGTTATGCGTTATGCGTTATGCGTTATGCGTTATGAGTTATGCGTTATGCGTTATGCGTTATGAATTTTGCGTTATGCGTTATGCGTTATGCGTTATGCGTTATGCGTTATGCGTTATGCGTTATGCGTTATGCGTTATGCGTTATGCGTTATGCGTTACGCGTTAAGCGTTATGCGTAACGGGTTATGCGTTATGCGTTATGCGTTATGCGTTATGACTTTTGCATTATGCGTTGTGCGTTATGCGTTATGCGTTATGGGCTATGCGTTATGCGTTATGCGTTATGCGTTATGCGTTATGCGTTATGCGTTATGCGTTATGCGTTATGCGTTATGCGTTATGCGTTATGCGTTATGCGTTATGCGTTATGCGTTATGCGTTATGCGTTATGCGTTATGCGTTATGCGTTATGCGTTATGCGTTATGCGTTATGCGTTATGCGTTATGCGTTATGCGTTATGCGTTATGCGTTATGCGTTATGCGTTATGCGTTATGCGTTATGCGTTATGCGTTATGCGTTATGCGTTATGCGTTATGCGTTATGCGTTATGCGTTATGCGTTATGCGTTATGCGTTATGCGTTATTCGTTATGCGTTATGCGTTATGCGTTATGCGTTATGCGTTATGCGTTATGCGTTATGCGTTATGCGTTATGCGTTATGCGTTATGGGTTAAGCGTTATGCCTTATGGTTTATGCGTTATGCGTTATGCGTTATGCGTTATGCGTTATGCGTTATGCGTTATGCGTTATGCGTTATGCGTTATGCGTTATGCGTTATGCGTTATGCGTTATGCGTTATGCGTTATGCGTTATGCGTTATGCGTTATGCGTTATGCGTTATGCGTTATGCGTTATGCGTTATGCGTTATGCGTTATGCGTTATGCGTTATGCGTTATGCGTTATGCGTTATGCGTTATGCGTTATGCGTTATGCGTTATGCGTTATGCGTTATGCGTTATGCGTTATGCGTTATGCGTTATGCGTTATGCGTTATGCGTTATGCGTTATGCGTTATGCGTTATGCGTTATGGGCTAAGCGTTATGCCTTATGGTTTATACGTTATGCGTTATGCGTTATGAGTTTTGCGTTACGCGTTAAGCGTTATGCGCAATGGGTTATGCGTTATGCGTTATGCGTTATGCGTTATGCGTTATGCGTTATGCGTTATGCGTTATGCGTTATGCGTTATGCGTTATGCGTTATGCGTTATGCGTTATGTGTTATGCGTTATGCGTTATGCGTTATGCGTTATGCGTTATGCGTTATGCGTTATGCGTTATGCCTTATGGGCTAAGCGTTATGCCTTATGGTTTATACGTTATGAGTTATGCGTTATGCGTTATGCGTTATGCGTTATGCGTTATGCGTTATGCGTTATGCGTTATGCGTTATGCGTTATGCGTTATGCGTTATGCGTTATGCGTTATGCGTTATGCGTTATGCGTTATGCGTTATGCGTTATGCGTTATGCGTTATGCGTTATGCGTTATGCGTTATGCGTTATGCGTTATGCGTTATGCGTTATGCGTTATGCGTTATGCGTTATGCGTTATGCGTTATGCGTTATGCGTTATGCGTTATGCGTTATGCGTTATGGGCTAAGCGTTATGCCTTATGGTTTATACGTTATGCGTTATGCGTTATGCGTTATGCGTTATGAGTTTTGCGTTACGCGTTAAGCGTTATGCGCAATGGGTTATGCGTTATGCGTTATGCGTTATGCGTTATGCGTTATACGTTATGCGTTATGCGTTATGCGTTATGCGTTATGCGTTATGCGTTATGCGTTATGCGTTATGCGTTATGAGTTATGCGTTATGCGTTATGCGTTATGAATTTTGCGTTATGCGTTATGCGTTATGCGTTATGCGTTATGCGTTATGCGTTATGCGTTATGCGTTATGCGTTATGCGTTATGCGTTATGCGTTATGCGTTACGCGTTAAGCGTTATGCGTAACGGGTTATGCGTTATGCGTTATGCGTTATGCGTTATGACTTTTGCATTATGCGTTGTGCGTTATGCGTTATGCGTTATGGGCTATGCGTTATGCGTTATGCGTTATGCGTTATGCGTTATGCGTTATGCGTTATGCGTTATGCGTTATGCGTTATGCGTTATGCGTTATGCGTTATGCGTTATGCGTTATGCGTTATGCGTTATGCGTTATGCGTTATGCGTTATGCGTTATGCGTTATGCGTTATGCGTTATGCGTTATGCGTTATGCGTTATGCGTTATGCGTTATGCGTTATGCGTTATGCGTTATGCGTTATGCGTTATGCGTTATGCGTTATGCGTTATGCGTTATGCGTTATGCGTTATGCGTTATGCGTTATTCGTTATGCGTTATGCGTTATGCGTTATGCGTTATGCGTTATGCGTTATGCGTTATGCGTTATGCGTTATGCGTTATGGGTTAAGCGTTATGCCTTATGGTTTATGCGTTATGCGTTATGCGTTATGCGTTATGCGTTATGCGTTATGCGTTATGCGTTATGCGTTATGCGTTATGCGTTATGCGTTATGCGTTATGCGTTATGCGTTATGCGTTATGCGTTATGCGTTATGCGTTATGCGTTATGCGTTATGCGTTATGCGTTATGCGTTATGCGTTATGCGTTATGCGTTATGCGTTATGCGTTATGCGTTATGCGTTATGCGTTATGCGTTATGCGTTATGCGTTATGCGTTATGCGTTATGCGTTATGCGTTATGCGTTATGCGTTATGCGTTATGCGTTATGCGTTATGCGTTATGCGTTATGCGTTATGCGTTATGCGTTATGCGTTATGCGTTATGCGTTATGCGTTATGCGTTATGCGTTATGCGTTATGCGTTATGCGTTATGCGTTATGCGTTATGCGTTATGCGTTATGCGTTATGCGTTATGCGTTATGCGTTATGGGCTAAGCGTTATGCCTTATGATTTATACGTTATGCGTTATGCGTTATGCGTTATGCGTTATGCGTTATGCGTTATGAGTTTTGCGTTACGCGTTAAGCGTTATGCGCAATGGGTTATGCGTTATGCGTTATGCGTTATGCGTTATGCGTTATACGTTATGCGTTATGCGTTATGCGTTATGCGTTATGCGTTATGCGTTATGCGTTATGCGTTATGCGTTATGCGTTATGCGTTATGAGTTATGCGTTATGCGTTATGCGTTATGAATTTTGCGTTATGCGTTATGCGTTATGCGTTATGCGTTATGCGTTATGCGTTATGCGTTATGCGTTATGCGTTATGCGTTATGCGTTATGCGTTACGCGTTAAGCGTTATGCGTAACGGGTTATGCGTTATGCGTTATGCGTTATGCGTTATGACTTTTGCATTATGCGTTGTGCGTTATGCGTTATGCGTTATGGGCTATGCGTTATGCGTTATGCGTTATGCGTTATGCGTTATGCGTTATGCGTTATGCGTTATGCGTTATGCGTTATGCGTTATGCGTTATGCGTTATGCGTTATGCGTTATGCGTTATGCGTTATGCGTTATGCGTTATGCGTTATGCGTTATGCGTTATGCGTTATGCGTTATGCGTTATGCGTTATGCGTTATGCGTTATGCGTTATGCGTTATGCGTTATGCGTTATGCGTTATGCGTTATGCGTTATGCGTTATGCGTTATGCGTTATGCGTTATGCGTTATGCGTTATGCGTTATGCGTTATGCGTTATGCGTTATGCGTTATTCGTTATGCGTTATGCGTTATGCGTTATGCGTTATGCGTTATGCGTTATGCGTTATGCGTTATGCGTTATGCGTTATGGGTTAAGCGTTATGCCTTATGGTTTATGCGTTATGCGTTATGCGTTATGCGTTATGCGTTATGCGTTATGCGTTATGCGTTATGCGTTATGCGTTATGCGTTATGCGTTATGCGTTATGCGTTATGCGTTATGCGTTATGCGTTATGCGTTATGCGTTATGCGTTATGCGTTATGCGTTATGCGTTATGCGTTATGCGTTATGCGTTATGCGTTATGCGTTATGCGTTATGCGTTATGCGTTATGCGTTATGCGTTATGCGTTATGCGTTATGCGTTATGCGTTATGCGTTATGCGTTATGCGTTATGCGTTATGCGTTATGCGTTATGCGTTATGCGTTATGCGTTATGCGTTATGCGTTATGCGTTATGCGTTATGCGTTATGGGCTAAGCGTTATGCCTTATGGTTTATACGTTATGCGTTATGCGTTATGAGTTTTGCGTTACGCGTTAAGCGTTATGCGCAATGGGTTATGCGTTATGCGTTATGCGTTATGCGTTATGCGTTATGCGTTATGCGTTATGCGTTATGCGTTATGCGTTATGCGTTATGCGTTATGCGTTATGTGTTATGCGTTATGCGTTATGCGTTATGCGTTATGCGTTATGCGTTATGCGTTATGCGTTATGCCTTATGGGCTAAGCGTTATGCCTTATGGTTTATACGTTATGAGTTATGCGTTATGCGTTATGCGTTATGCGTTATGCGTTATGCGTTATGCGTTATGCGTTATGCGTTATGCGTTATGCGTTATGCGTTATGCGTTATGCGTTATGCGTTATGCGTTATGCGTTATGCGTTATGCGTTATGCGTTATGCGTTATGCGTTATGCGTTATGCGTTATGCGTTATGCGTTATGCGTTATGCGTTATGGTTTATACGTTATGAGTTATGCGTTATGCGTTATGCGTTATGCGTTATGCGTTATGCGTTATGCGTTATGCGTTATGCGTTATGCGTTATGCGTTATGCGTTATGCGTTATGCGTTATGCGTTATGCGTTATGCGTTATGCGTTATGCGTTATGCGTTATGCGTTATGCGTTATGCGTTATGCGTTATGCGTTATGCGTTATGCGTTATGCGTTATGCGTTATGCGTTATGCGTTATGCGTTATGCGTTATGCGTTATGCGTTATGCGTTATGCGTTATGCGTTATGCGTTATGCGTTATGGGCTAAGCGTTATGCCTTATGGTTTATACGTTATGCGTTATGCGTTATGCGTTATGCGTTATGCGTTATGAGTTTTGCGTTACGCGTTAAGCGTTATGCGCAATGGGTTATGCGTTATGCGTTATGCGTTATGCGTTATGCGTTATGCGTTATGCGTTATACGTTATGCGTTATGCGTTATGCGTTATGCGTTATGCGTTATGCGTTATGCGTTATGCGTTATGCGTTATGAGTTATGCGTTATGCGTTATGCGTTATGAATTTTGCGTTATGCGTTATGCGTTATGCGTTATGCGTTATGCGTTATGCGTTATGCGTTATGCGTTATGCGTTATGCGTTATGCGTTATGCGTTATGCGTTACGCGTTAAGCGTTATGCGTAACGGGTTATGCGTTATGCGTTATGCGTTATGCGTTATGCGTTATGACTTTTGCATTATGCGTTGTGCGTTATGCGTTATGCGTTATGGGCTATGCGTTATGCGTTATGCGTTATGCGTTATGCGTTATGCGTTATGCGTTATGCGTTATGCGTTATGCGTTATGCGTTATGCGTTATGCGTTATGCGTTATGCGTTATGCGTTATGCGTTATGCGTTATGCGTTATGCGTTATGCGTTATGCGTTATGCGTTATGCGTTATGCGTTATGCGTTATGCGTTATGCGTTATGCGTTATGCGTTACGCGTTAAGCGTTATGCGTAACGGGTTATGCGTTATGCGTTATGCGTTATGCGTTATGCGTTATGACTTTTGCATTATGCGTTGTGCGTTATGCGTTATGCGTTATGCGTTATGCGTTATGCGTTATGCGTTATGCGTTATGCGTTATGCGTTATGCGTTATGCGTTATGCGTTATGCGTTATGCGTTATGCGTTATGCGTTATGCGTTATGCGTTATGCGTTATGCGTTATGCGTTATGCGTTATGCGTTATGCGTTATGCGTTATGCGTTATGCGTTATGCGTTATGGGCTAAGCGTTATGCCTTATGGTTTATACGTTATGCGTTATGCGTTATGAGTTTTGCGTTACGCGTTAAGCGTTATGCGCAATGGGTTATGCGTTATGCGTTATGCGTTATGCGTTATGCGTTATGCGTTATGCGTTATGCGTTATGCGTTATGCGTTATGCGTTATGCGTTATGCGTTATGCGTTATGCGTTATGCGTTATGCGTTATGCGTTATGCGTTATGCGTTATGCGTTATGCGTTATGGGCTAAGCGTTATGCCTTATGGTTTATACGTTATGCGTTATGCGTTATGCGTTATGCGTTATGAGTTTTGCGTTACGCGTTAAGCGTTATGCGCAATGGGTTATGCGTTATGCGTTATGCGTTATGCGTTATGCGTTATGCGTTATACGTTATGCGTTATGCGTTATGCGTTATGCGTTATGCGTTATGCGTTATGCGTTATGCGTTATGCGTTATGCGTTATGCGTTATGCGTTATGCGTTATGCGTTATGCGTTATGCGTTATGCGTTATGCGTTATGCGTTATGCGTTATGCGTTATGCGTTATGCGTTATGCGTTATGCGTTATGCGTTATGCGTTATGCGTTATGCGTTATGCGTTATGCGTTATGCGTTATGCGTTATTCGTTATGCGTTATGCGTTATGCGTTATGCGTTATGCGTTATGCGTTATGCGTTATGCGTTATGCGTTATGCGTTATGCGTTATGGGTTAAGCGTTATGCCTTATGGTTTATGCGTTATGCGTTATGCGTTATGCGTTATGCGTTATGCGTTATGCGTTATGCGTTATGCGTTATGCGTTATGCGTTATGCGTTATGCGTTATGCGTTATGCGTTATGCGTTATGCGTTATGCGTTATGCGTTATGCGTTATGCGTTATGCGTTATGCGTTATGCGTTATGCGTTATGCGTTATGCGTTATGCGTTATGCGTTATGCGTTATGCGTTATGCGTTATGCGTTATGCGTTATGCGTTATGCGTTATGCGTTATGCGTTATGCGTTATGGGCTAAGCGTTATGCCTTATGGTTTATACGTTATGCGTTATGCGTTATGAGTTTTGCGTTACGCGTTAAGCGTTATGCGCAATGGGTTATGCGTTATGCGTTATGCGTTATGCGTTATGCGTTATGCGTTATGCGTTATGCGTTATGCGTTATGCGTTATGCGTTATGCGTTATGTGTTATGCGTTATGCGTTATGCGTTATGCGTTATGCGTTATGCGTTATGCGTTATGCCTTATGGGCTAAGCGTTATGCCTTATGGTTTATACGTTATGAGTTATGCGTTATGCGTTATGCGTTATGCGTTATGCGTTATGCGTTATGCGTTATGCGTTATGCGTTATGCGTTATGCGTTATGCGTTATGCGTTATGCGTTATGCGTTATGCGTTATGCGTTATGCGTTATGCGTTATGCGTTATGCGTTATGCGTTATGCGTTATGCGTTATGCGTTATGCGTTATGCGTTATGCGTTATGCGTTATGCGTTATGCGTTATGCGTTATGCGTTATGCGTTATGCGTTATGCGTTATGCGTTATGCGTTATGCGTTATGCGTTATGGGCTAAGCGTTATGCCTTATGGTTTATACGTTATGCGTTATGCGTTATGCGTTATGCGTTATGAGTTTTGCGTTACGCGTTAAGCGTTATGCGCAATGGGTTATGCGTTATGCGTTATGCGTTATGCGTTATGCGTTATACGTTATGCGTTATGCGTTATGCGTTATGCGTTATGCGTTATGCGTTATGAGTTATGCGTTATGCGTTATGCGTTATGAATTTTGCGTTATGCGTTATGCGTTATGCGTTATGCGTTATGCGTTATGCGTTATGCGTTATGCGTTATGCGTTATGCGTTATGCGTTATGCGTTATGCGTTATGCGTTACGCGTTAAGCGTTATGCGTAACGGGTTATGCGTTATGCGTTATGCGTTATGCGTTATGACTTTTGCATTATGCGTTGTGCGTTATGCGTTATGCGTTATGGGCTATGCGTTATGCGTTATGCGTTATGCGTTATGCGTTATGCGTTATGCGTTATGCGTTATGCGTTATGCGTTATGCGTTATGCGTTATGCGTTATGCGTTATGCGTTATGCGTTATGCGTTATGCGTTATGCGTTATGCGTTATGCGTTATGCGTTATGCGTTATGCGTTATGCGTTATGCGTTATGCGTTATGCGTTATGCGTTATGCGTTATGCGTTATGCGTTATGCGTTATGCGTTATGCGTTATGCGTTATGCGTTATGCGTTATGGGCTAAGCGTTATGCCTTATGGTTTATACGTTATGCGTTATGCGTTATGAGTTTTGCGTTACGCGTTAAGCGTTATGCGCAATGGGTTATGCGTTATGCGTTATGCGTTATGCGTTATGCGTTATGCGTTATGCGTTATGCGTTATGCGTTATGCGTTATGCGTTATGCGTTATGCGTTATGTGTTATGCGTTATGCGTTATGCGTTATGCGTTATGCGTTATGCGTTATGCGTTATGCCTTATGGGCTAAGCGTTATGCCTTATGGTTTATACGTTATGAGTTATGCGTTATGCGTTATGCGTTATGCGTTATGCGTTATGCGTTATGCGTTATGCGTTATGCGTTATGCGTTATGCGTTATGCGTTAGGCGTTATGCGTTATGCGTTATGCGTTATGCGTTATGCGTTATGCGTTATGCGTTATGCGTTATGCGTTATGCGTTATGCGTTATGCGTTATGCGTTATGCGTTATGCGTTATGCGTTATGCGTTATGCGTTATGCGTTATGCGTTATGCGTTATGCGTTATGCGTTATGCGTTATGGGCTAAGCGTTATGCCTTATGGTTTATACGTTATGCGTTATGCGTTATGCGTTATGCGTTATGAGTTTTGCGTTACGCGTTAAGCGTTATGCGCAATGGGTTATGCGTTATGCGTTATGCGTTATGCGTTATGCGTTATACGTTATGCGTTATGCGTTATGCGTTATGCGTTATGCGTTATGCGTTATGCGTTATGCGTTATGAGTTATGCGTTATGCGTTATGCGTTATGAATTTTGCGTTATGCGTTATGCGTTATGCGTTATGCGTTATGCGTTATGCGTTATGCGTTATGCGTTATGCGTTATGCGTTATGCGTTATGCGTTATGCGTTACGCGTTAAGCGTTATGCGTAACGGGTTATGCGTTATGCGTTATGCGTTATGCGTTATGACTTTTGCATTATGCGTTGTGCGTTATGCGTTATGCGTTATGGGCTATGCGTTATGCGTTATGCGTTATGCGTTATGCGTTATGCGTTATGCGTTATGCGTTATGCGTTATGCGTTATGCGTTATGCGTTATGCGTTATGCGTTATGCGTTATGCGTTATGCGTTATGCGTTATGCGTTATGCGTTATGCGTTATGCGTTATGCGTTATGCGTTATGCGTTATGCGTTATGCGTTATGCGTTATGCGTTATGCGTTATGCGTTATGCGTTATGCGTTATGCGTTATGCGTTATGCGTTATGCGTTATGCGTTATGCGTTATGCGTTATGCGTTATGCGTTATGCGTTATGCGTTATGCGTTATGCGTTATGCGTTATGCGTTATGCGTTATGCGTTATGCGTTATGCGTTATGCGTTATGCGTTATGCGTTATGCGTTATGCGTTATGCGTTATGCGTTATGCGTTATGCGTTATTCGTTATGCGTTATGCGTTATGCGTTATGCGTTATGCGTTATGCGTTATGCGTTATGCGTTATGGGTTAAGCGTTATGCCTTATGGTTTATGCGTTATGCGTTATGCGTTATGCGTTATGCGTTATGCGTTATGCGTTATGCGTTATGCGTTATGCGTTATGCGTTATGCGTTATGCGTTATGCGTTATGCGTTATGCGTTATGCGTTATGCGTTATGCGTTATGCGTTATGCGTTATGCGTTATGCGTTATGCGTTATGCGTTATGCGTTATGCGTTATGCGTTATGCGTTATGCGTTATGCGTTATGCGTTATGCGTTATGCGTTATGCGTTATGCGTTATGCGTTATGCGTTATGCGTTATGCGTTATGCGTTATGCGTTATGCGTTATGCGTTATGCGTTATGCGTTATGCGTTATGCGTTATGCGTTATGCGTTATGCGTTATGCGTTATGCGTTATGCGTTATGCGTTATGCGTTATGCGTTATGCGTTATGCGTTATGCGTTATGCGTTATGCGTTATGCGTTATGCGTTATGCGTTATGCGTTATGCGTTATGCGTTATGCGTTATGCGTTATGCGTTATGCGTTATGCGTTATGCGTTATGCGTTATGCGTTATGCGTTATGCGTTATGCGTTATGCGTTATGCGTTATGCGTTATGCGTTATGCGTTATTCGTTATGCGTTATGCGTTATGCGTTATGCGTTATGCGTTATGCGTTATGCGTTATGCGTTATGCGTTATGGGTTAAGCGTTATGCCTTATGGTTTATGCGTTATGCGTTATGCGTTATGCGTTATGCGTTATGCGTTATGCGTTATGCGTTATGCGTTATGCGTTATGGGTTAAGCGTTATGCCTTATGGTTTATGCGTTATGCGTTATGCGTTATGCGTTATGCGTTATGCGTTATGCGTTATGCGTTATGCGTTATGCGTTATGCGTTATGCGTTATGCGTTATGCGTTATGCGTTATGCGTTATGCGTTATGCGTTATGCGTTATGCGTTATGCGTTATGCGTTATGCGTTATGCGTTATGCGTTATGCGTTATGCGTTATGCGTTATGCGTTATGCGTTATGCGTTATGCGTTATGCGTTATGCGTTATGCGTTATGCGTTATGCGTTATGCGTTATGCGTTATGCGTTATGCGTTATGCGTTATGCGTTATGCGTTATGCGTTATGCGTTATGCGTTATGCGTTATGGGCTAAGCGTTATGCCTTATGGTTTATACGTTATGCGTTATGCGTTATGAGTTTTGCGTTACGCGTTAAGCGTTATGCGCAATGGGTTATGCGTTATGCGTTATGCGTTATGCGTTATGCGTTATGCGTTATGCGTTATGCGTTATGCGTTATGCGTTATGCGTTATGCGTTATGCGTTATGTGTTATGCGTTATGCGTTATGCGTTATGCGTTATGCGTTATGCGTTATGCGTTATGCCTTATGGGCTAAGCGTTATGCCTTATGGTTTATACGTTATGAGTTATGCGTTATGCGTTATGCGTTATGCGTTATGCGTTATGCGTTATGCGTTATGCGTTATGCGTTATGCGTTATGCGTTATGCGTTATGCGTTATGCGTTATGCGTTATGCGTTATGCGTTATGCGTTATGCGTTATGCGTTATGCGTTATGCGTTATGCGTTATGCGTTATGCGTTATGCGTTATGCGTTATGCGTTATGCGTTATGCGTTATGCGTTATGCGCAATGGGTTATGCGTTATGCGTTATGCGTTATGCGTTATGCGTTATGCGTTATGCGTTATGCGTTATGCGTTATGCGTTATGCGTTATGCGTTATGCGTTATGCGTTATGCGTTATGCGTTATGCGTTATGCGTTATGCGTTATGGGCTAAGCGTTATGCCTTATGGTTTATACGTTATGCGTTATGCGTTATGCGTTATGCGTTATGAGTTTTGCGTTACGCGTTAAGCGTTATGCGCAATGGGTTATGCGTTATGCGTTATGCGTTATGCGTTATGCGTTATACGTTATGCGTTATGCGTTATGCGTTATGCGTTATGCGTTATGCGTTATGCGTTATGCGTTATGCGTTATGAGTTATGCGTTATGCGTTATGCGTTATGAATTTTGCGTTATGCGTTATGCGTTATGCGTTATGCGTTATGCGTTATGCGTTATTCGTTATGCGTTATGCGTTATGCGTTATGCGTTATGCGTTATGCGTTACGCGTTAAGCGTTATGCGTAACGGGTTATGCGTTATGCGTTATGCGTTATGCGTTATGACTTTTGCATTATGCGTTGTGCGTTATGCGTTATGCGTTATGGGCTATGCGTTATGCGTTATGCGTTATGCGTTATGCGTTATGCGTTATGCGTTATGCGTTATGCGTTATGCGTTATGCGTTATGCGTTATGCGTTATGCGTTATGCGTTATGCGTTATGCGTTATGCGTTATGCGTTATGCGTTATGCGTTATGCGTTATGCGTTATGCGTTATGCGTTATGCGTTATGCGTTATGCGTTATGCGTTATGCGTTATGCGTTATGCGTTATGCGTTATGCGTTATGCGTTATGCGTTATGCGTTATGCGTTATGCGTTATGCGTTATGCGTTATGCGTTATGCGTTATGGGCTAAGCGTTATGCCTTATGGTTTATACGTTATGCGTTATGCGTTATGAGTTTTGCGTTACGCGTTAAGCGTTATGCGCAATGGGTTATGCGTTATGCGTTATGCGTTATGCGTTATGCGTTATGCGTTATGCGTTATGCGTTATGCGTTATGCGTTATGCGTTATGCGTTATGCGTTATGCGTTATGTGTTATGCGTTATGCGTTATGCGTTATGCGTTATGCGTTATGCGTTATGCGTTATGCGTTATGCGTTATGCGTTATGCGTTATGCGTTATGCGTTATGCGTTATGCGTTATGCGTTATGCGTTATGCGTTATGCGTTATGCGTTATGCGTTATGCGTTATGCGTTATGCGTTATGCGTTATGCGTTATGCGTTATGGGCTAAGCGTTATGCCTTATGGTTTATACGTTATGCGTTATGCGTTATGAGTTTTGCGTTACGCGTTAAGCGTTATGCGCAATGGGTTATGCGTTATGCGTTATGCGTTATGCGTTATGCGTTATGCGTTATGCGTTATGCGTTATGCGTTATGCGTTATGCGTTATGCGTTATGCGTTATGTGTTATGCGTTATGCGTTATGCGTTATGCGTTATGCGTTATGCGTTATGCGTTATGCCTTATGGGCTAAGCGTTATGCCTTATGGTTTATACGTTATGAGTTATGCGTTATGCGTTATGCGTTATGCGTTATGCGTTATGCGTTATGCGTTATGCGTTATGCGTTATGCGTTATGCGTTATGCGTTATGCGTTATGCGTTATGCGTTATGCGTTATGCGTTATGCGTTATGCGTTATGCGTTATGCGTTATGCGTTATGCGTTATGCGTTATGCGTTATGCGTTATGCGTTATGCGTTATGCGTTATGCGCAATGGGTTATGCGTTATGCGTTATGCGTTATGCGTTATGCGTTATGCGTTATGCGTTATGCGTTATGCGTTATGCGTTATGCGTTATGCGTTATGCGTTATGCGTTATGCGTTATGCGTTATGCGTTATGCGTTATGCGTTATGCGTTATGGGCTAAGCGTTATGCCTTATGGTTTATACGTTATGCGTTATGCGTTATGCGTTATGCGTTATGAGTTTTGCGTTACGCGTTAAGCGTTATGCGCAATGGGTTATGCGTTATGCGTTATGCGTTATGCGTTATGCGTTATACGTTATGCGTTATGCGTTATGCGTTATGCGTTATGCGTTATGCGTTATGCGTTATGCGTTATGCGTTATGAGTTATGCGTTATGCGTTATGCGTTATGAATTTTGCGTTATGCGTTATGCGTTATGCGTTATGCGTTATGCGTTATGCGTTATTCGTTATGCGTTATGCGTTATGCGTTATGCGTTATGCGTTATGCGTTACGCGTTAAGCGTTATGCGTAACGGGTTATGCGTTATGCGTTATGCGTTATGCGTTATGACTTTTGCATTATGCGTTGTGCGTTATGCGTTATGCGTTATGGGCTATGCGTTATGCGTTATGCGTTATGCGTTATGCGTTATGCGTTATGCGTTATGCGTTATGCGTTATGCGTTATGCGTTATGCGTTATGCGTTATGCGTTATGCGTTATGCGTTATGCGTTATGCGTTATGCGTTATGCGTTATGCGTTATGCGTTATGCGTTATGCGTTATGCGTTATGCGTTATGCGTTATGCGTTATGCGTTATGCGTTATGCGTTATGCGTTATGCGTTATGCGTTATGCGTTATGCGTTATGCGTTATGCGTTATGCGTTATGCGTTATGCGTTATGCGTTATGCGTTATGCGTTATGCGTTATGCGTTATGGGCTAAGCGTTATGCCTTATGGTTTATACGTTATGCGTTATGCGTTATGAGTTTTGCGTTACGCGTTAAGCGTTATGCGCAATGGGTTATGCGTTATGCGTTATGCGTTATGCGTTATGCGTTATGCGTTATGCGTTATGCGTTATGCGTTATGCGTTATGCGTTATGCGTTATGCGTTATGCGTTATGTGTTATGCGTTATGCGTTATGCGTTATGCGTTATGCGTTATGCGTTATGCGTTATGCGTTATGCCTTATGGGCTAAGCGTTATGCCTTATGGTTTATACGTTATGAGTTATGCGTTATGCGTTATGCGTTATGCGTTATGCGTAATGCCTTATGCGTTATGCGTTATGCGTTATGCGTTATGCGTTATGCGTTATGCGTTATGCGTTATGCGTTATGCGTTATGCGTTATGCGTTATGCGTTATGCGTTATGCGTTATGCGTTATGCGTTATGCGTTATGCGTTATGGGCTAAGCGTTATGCCTTATGGTTTATACGTTATGCGTTATGCGTTATGCGTTATGCGTTATGAGTTTTGCGTTACGCGTTAAGCGTTATGCGCAATGGGTTATGCGTTATGCGTTATGCGTTATGCGTTATGCGTTATACGTTATGCGTTATGCGTTATGCGTTATGCGTTATGCGGTATGCGTTATGCGTTATGCGTTATGCGTTATGCGTTATGAGTTATGCGTTATGCGTTATGCGTTATGAATTTTGCGTTATGCGTTATGCGTTATGCGTTATGCGTTATGCGTTATGCGTTATGCGTTATGCGTTATGCGTTACGCGTTAAGCGTTATGCGTAACGGGTTATGCGTTATGCGTTATGCGTTATGCGTTATGACTTTTGCATTATGCGTTGTGCGTTATGCGTTATGCGTTATGGGCTATGCGTTATGCGTTATGCGTTATGCGTTATGCGTTATGCGTTATGCGTTATGCGTTATGCGTTATGCGTTATGCGTTATGCGTTATGCGTTATGCGTTATGCGTTATGCGTTATGCGTTATGCGTTATGCGTTATGCGTTACGCGTTAAGCGTTATGCGTAACGGGTTATGCGTTATGCGTTATGCGTTATGCGTTATGACTTTTGCATTATGCGTTGTGCGTTATGCGTTATGCGTTATGGGCTATGCGTTATGCGTTATGCGTTATGCGTTATGCGTTATGCGTTATGCGTTATGCGTTATGCGTTATGCGTTATGCGTTATGCGTTATGCGTTATGCGTTATGCGTTATGCGTTATGCGTTATGCGTTATGCGTTATGCGTTATGCGTTATGCGTTATGCGTTATGCGTTATGCGTTATGCGTTATGCGTTATGCGTTATGCGTTATGCGTTATGCGTTATGCGTTATGCGTTATGCGTTATGCGTTATGCGTTATGCGTTATGCGTTATGCGTTATGCGTTATGCGTTATGCGTTATGCGTTATGCGTTATGCGTTATGCGTTATGCGTTATGCGTTATGCGTTATGCGTTATGCGTTATGCGTTATGCGTTATGCGTTATGCGTTATGCGTTATGCGTTATGCGTTATGCGTTATTCGTTATGCGTTATGCGTTATGCGTTATGCGTTATGCGTTATGCGTTATGCGTTATGCGTTATGCGTTATGCGTTATGGGTTAAGCGTTATGCCTTATGGTTTATGCGTTATGCGTTATGCGTTATGCGTTATGCGTTATGCGTTATGCGTTATGCGTTATGCGTTATGCGTTATGCGTTATGCGTTATGCGTTATGCGTTATGCGTTATGCGTTATGCGTTATGCGTTATGCGTTATGCGTTATGCGTTATGCGTTATGCGTTATGCGTTATGCGTTATGCGTTATGCGTTATGCGTTATGCGTTATGCGTTATGCGTTATGCGTTATGCGTTATGCGTTATGCGTTATGCGTTATGCGTTATGCGTTATGCGTTATGCGTTATGCGTTATGGGCTAAGCGTTATGCCTTATGGTTTATACGTTATGCGTTATGCGTTATGAGTTTTGCGTTACGCGTTAAGCGTTATGCGCAATGGGTTATGCGTTATGCGTTATGCGTTATGCGTTATGCGTTATGCGTTATGCGTTATGCGTTATGCGTTATGCGTTATGCGTTATGCGTTATGCGTTATGTGTTATGCGTTATGCGTTATGCGTTATGCGTTATGCGTTATGCGTTATGCGTTATGCCTTATGGGCTAAGCGTTATGCCTTATGGTTTATACGTTATGAGTTATGCGTTATGCGTTATGCGTTATGCGTTATGCGTTATGCGTTATGCGTTATGCGTTATGCGTTATGCGTTATGCGTTATGCGTTATGCGTTATGCGTTATGCGTTATGCGTTATGCGTTATGCGTTATGCGTTATGCGTTATGCGTTATGCGTTATGCGTTATGCGTTATGCGTTATGCGTTATGCGTTATGCGTTATGCGTTATGCGTTATGCGTTATGCGTTATGCGTTATGCGTTACGCGTTAAGCGTTATGCGCAATGGGTTATGCGTTATGCGTTATGCGTTATGCGTTATGCGTTATACGTTATGCGTTATGCGTTATGCGTTATGCGTTATGCGTTATGCGTTATGCGTTATGCGTTATGAGTTATGCGTTATGCGTTATGCGTTATGAATTTTGCGTTATGCGTTATGCGTTATGCGTTATGCGTTATGCGTTATGCGTTATGCGTTATGCGTTATGCGTTATGCGTTATGCGTTACGCGTTAAGCGTTATGCGTAACGGGTTATGCGTTATGCGTTATGCGTTATGCGTTATGACTTTTGCATTATGCGTTGTGCGTTATGCGTTATGCGTTATGGGCTATGCGTTATGCGTTATGCGTTATGCGTTATGCGTTATGCGTTATGCGTTATGCGTTATGCGTTATGCGTTATGCGTTATGCGTTATGCGTTATGCGTTATGCGTTATGCGTTATGCGTTATGCGTTATGCGTTATGCGTTATGCGTTATGCGTTATGCGTTATGCGTTATGCGTTATGCGTTATGCGTTATGCGTTATGCGTTATGCGTTATGCGTTATGCGTTATGCGTTATGCGTTATGCGTTATGCGTTATGCGTTATGCGTTATGCGTTATGCGTTATGCGTTATGCGTTATGCGTTATGCGTTATGCGTTATGCGTTATGCGTTATGCGTTATGCGTTATGCGTTATGCGTTATGCGTTATGCGTTATGCGTTATGCGTTATGCGTTATGCGTTATGCGTTATGCGTTATGCGTTATGCGTTATGCGTTATGCGTTATGCGTTATGCGTTATGCGTTATGCGTTATGCGTTATGCGTTATGCGTTATGCGTTATGCGTTATGGGTTAAGCGTTATGCCTTATGGTTTATACGTTATGCGTTATGCGTTATGCGTTACGAGTTTTGCGTTACGTGTTAAGCGTTATGCGTTATGCGTTATGCGTTATGCGTTATGCGTTATGCGTTATGCGTTATGCGTTATGCGTTATGCGTTATGCGTTATGCGTTATGCGTTATGCGTTATGCGTTATGCGTTATGCGCTATGCGTTATGCGTTATGCGTTATGCGTTATGCGTTATGCGTTATGCGTTATGCGTTATGCGTTATGCGTTATGCGTTATGCGTTATGCGCTATGCGTTATGCGTTATGCGTTATGCGTTATGCGTTATGCGTTATGCGTTATGCGTTATGCGTTATGCGTTATGCGTTATGCGTTATGCGTTATGCGTTATGCGTTATGCGTTAAGCGTTATGCGTTATGCGTTATGCGTTATGCGTTATGCGTTATGCGTTATGCGTTATGCGTTATGCGTTATGCGTTATGCGTTATGCGTTATGCGTTATGCGTTATGCGTTATGCGTTATGCGTTATGCGTTATGCGTTATGCGTTATGCGTTATGCGTTATGCGTTATGCGTTATGCGTTATGCGTTATGCGTTATGCGTTATGCGTTATGCGTTATGCGTTATGCGTTATGCGTTATGCGTTATGCGTTATGCGTTATGCGTTATGCGTTATGCGTTATGCGTTATGCGTTATGCGTTATGCGTTATGCGTTATGCGTTATGCGTTATGCGTTATGCGTTATGCGTTATGCGTTATGCGTTATGCGTTATGCGTTATGCGTTATGCGTTATGCGTTATGCGTTATGCGTTATGCGTTATGCGTTATGCGTTATGCGTTATGCGTTATGGGTTAAGCGTTATGCCTTATGGTTTATACGTTATGCGTTATGCGTTATGCGTTACGAGTTTTGCGTTACGTGTTAAGCGTTATGCGTTATGCGTTATGCGTTATGCGTTATGCGTTATGCGTTATGCGTTATGCGTTATGCGTTATGCGTTATGCGTTATGCGTTATGCGTTATGCGTTATGCGTTATGCGCTATGCGTTATGCGTTATGCGTTATGCGTTATGCGTTATGCGTTATGCGTTATGCGTTATGCGTTATGCGTTATGCGTTATGCGTTATGCGCTATGCGTTATGCGTTATGCGTTATGCGTTATGCGTTATGCGTTATGCGTTATGCGTTATGCGTTATGCGTTATGCGTTATGCGTTATGCGTTATGCGTTATGCGTTAAGCGTTATGCGTTATGCGTTATGCGTTATGCGTTATGCGTTATGCGTTATGCGTTATGCGTTATGCGTTATGCGTTATGCGTTATGCGTTATGCGTTATGCGTTATGCGTTATGCGTTATGCGTTATGCGTTATGCGTTATGCGTTATGCGTTATGCGTTATGCGTTATGCGTTATGCGTTATGCGTTATGCGTTATGCGTTATGCGTTATGCGTTATGCGTTATGGGTTAAGCGTTATGCCTTATGGTTTATACGTTATGCGTTATGCGTTATGCGTTACGAGTTTTGCGTTACGTGTTAAGCGTTATGCGTTATGCGTTATGCGTTATGCGTTATGCGTTATGCGTTATGCGTTATGCGTTATGCGTTATGCGTTATGCGTTATGCGTTATGCGCTATGCGTTATGCGTTATGCGTTATGCGTTATGCGTTATGCGTTATGCGTTATGCGTTATGCGTTATGCGTTATGCGTTATGCGTTATGCGTTATGCGTTATGCGTTATGCGTTATGCGTTATGCGTTATGCGTTATGCGTTATGCGTTATGCGTTATGCGTTATGCGTTATGCGTTATGCGTTATGCGTTATGCGTTATGCGTTATGCGTTATGCGTTATGCGTTATGCGTTATGCGTAACGGGTTATGCGTTATGCGTTATGCGTTATGCGTTATGACTTTTGCATTATGCGTTGTGCGTTATGCGTTATGCGTTATGGGCTATACGTTATGCGTTATGCGTTATGCGTTATGCGTTATGCGTTATGCGTTATGCGTTATGCGTTATGCGTTATGCGTTATGCGTTATGCGTTATGCGTTATGCGTTATGCGTTATGCGTTATGCGTTATGCGTTATGCGTTATGCGTTATGCGTTATGCGTTATGCGTTATGCGTTATGCGTTATGCGTTATGCGTTATGCGTTATGCGTTATGCGTTATGCGTTATGCGTTATGCGTTATGCGTTATGCGTTATGCGTTATGCGTTATGCGTTATGCGTTATGCGTTATGCGTTATGCGTTACGCGTTAAGCGTTATGCGTAACGGGTTATGCGTTATGCGTTATGCGTTATGCGTTATGACTTTTGCATTATGCGTTGTGCGTTATGCGTTATGCGTTATGGGCTATGCGTTATGCGTTATGCGTTATGCGTTATGCGTTATGCGTTATGCGTTATGCGTTATGCGTTATGCGTTATGCGTTATGCGTTATGCGTTATGCGTTATGCGTTATGCGTTATGCGTTATGCGTTATGCGTTATGCGTTATGCGTTATGCGTTATGCGTTATGCGTTATGCGTTATGCGTTATGCGTTATGCGTTATGCGTTATGCGTTATGCGTTATGCGTTATGCGTTATGCGTTATGCGTTATGCGTTATGCGTTATGCGTTATGCGTTATACGTTATGCGTTATGCGTTATGCGTTATGCGTTATGCGTTATGCGTTATGCGTTATGCGTTATGCGTTATTCGTTATGCGTTATGCGTTATGCGTTATGCGTTATGCGTTATGCGTTATGCGTTATGCGTTATGCGTTATGGGTTAAGCGTTATGCCTTATGGTTTATGCGTTATGCGTTATGCGTTATGCGTTATGCGTTATGCGTTATGCGTTATGCGTTATGCGTTATGCGTTATGCGTTATGCGTTATGCGTTATGCGTTATGCGTTATGCGTTATGCGTTATGCGTTATGCGTTATGCGTTATGCGTTATGCGTTATGCGTTATGCGTTATGCGTTATGCGTTATGCGTTATGCGTTATGCGTTATGCGTTATGCGTTATGCGTTATGCGTTATGCGTTATGCGTTATGCGTTATGCGTTATGCGTTATGCGTTATGCGTTATGCGTTATGGGCTAAGCGTTATGCCTTATGGTTTATACGTTATGCGTTATGCGTTATGAGTTTTGCGTTACGCGTTAAGCGTTATGCGCAATGGGTTATGCGTTATGCGTTATGCGTTATGCGTTATGCGTTATGCGTTATGCGTTATGCGTTATGCGTTATGCGTTATGCGTTATGCGTTATGCGTTATGGGCTAAGCGTTATGCCTTATGGTTTATACGTTATGCGTTATGCGTTATGAGTTTTGCGTTACGCGTTAAGCGTTATGCGCAATGGGTTATGCGTTATGCGTTATGCGTTATGCGTTATGCGTTATGCGTTATGCGTTATGCGTTATGCGTTATGCGTTATGCGTTATGCGTTATGCGTTATGCCTTATGGGCTAAGCGTTATGCCTTATGGTTTATACGTTATGAGTTATGCGTTATGCGTTATGCGTTATGCGTTATGCGTTATGCGTTATGCGTTATGCGTTATGCGTTATGCGTTATGCGTTATGCGTTATGCGTTATGCGTTATGCGTTATGCGTTATGCGTTATGCGTTATGCGTTATGCGTTATGCGTTATGCGTTATGCGTTATGCGTTATGCGTTATGCGTTATGCGTTATGCGTTATGCGTTATGCGTTATGCGTTATGCGTTATGCGTTATGCGTTATGCGTTATGCGTTATGCGTTATGCGTTATGCGTTATGCGTTATGCGTTATGCGTTATGCGTTATGGGCTAAGCGTTATGCCTTATGGTTTATACGTTATGCGTTATGCGTTATGCGTTATGCGTTATGAGTTTTGCGTTACGCGTTAAGCGTTATGCGCAATGGGTTATGCGTTATGCGTTATGCGTTATGCGTTATGCGTTATACGTTATGCGTTATGCGTTATGCGTTATGCGTTATGCGTTATGCGTTATGCGTTATGCGTTATGAGTTATGCGTTATGCGTTATGCGTTATGAATTTTGCGTTATGCGTTATGCGTTATGCGTTATGCGTTATGCGTTATGCGTTATGCGTTATGCGTTATGCGTTATGCGTTACGCGTTAAGCGTTATGCGTAACGGGTTATGCGTTATGCGTTATGCGTTATGCGTTATGACTTTTGCATTATGCGTTGTGCGTTATGCGTTATGCGTTATGGGCTATGCGTTATGCGTTATGCGTTATGCGTTATGCGTTATGCGTTATGCGTTATGCGTTATGCGTTATGCGTTATGCGTTATGCGTTATGCGTTATGCGTTATGCGTTATGCGTTATGCGTTATGCGTTATGCGTTATGCGTTATGCGTTATGCGTTATGCGTTATGCGTTATGCGTTATGCGTTATGCGTTATGCGTTATGCGTTATGCGTTATGCGTTATGCGTTATGCGTTATGCGTTATGCGTTATGCGTTATGCGTTATGCGTTATGCGTTATGCGTTATGCGTTATGCGTTATGCGTTATGCGTTATGCGTTATGCGTTATGCGTTATGCGTTATGCGTTATGCGTTATGCGTTATGCGTTATGCGTTATGCGTTATGCGTTATGCGTTATGCGTTATGCGTTATGCGTTATGCGTTATGCGTTATGCGTTATGCGTTATGCGTTATGCGTTATGCGTTATGCGTTATGCGTTATGCGTTATGCGTTATGCGTTATGCGTTATGCGTTATGCGTTATGCGTTATGGGTTAAGCGTTATGCCTTATGGTTTATACGTTATGCGTTATGCGTTATGCGTTACGAGTTTTGCGTTACGTGTTAAGCGTTATGCGTTATGCGTTATGCGTTATGCGTTATGCGTTATGCGTTATGCGTTATGCGTTATGCGTTATGCGTTATGCGCTATGCGTTATGCGTTATGCGTTATGCGTTATGCGTTATGCGTTATGCGTTATGCGTTATGCGTTATGCGTTATGCGTTATGCGTTATGCGCTATGCGTTATGCGTTATGCGTTATGCGTTATGCGTTATGCGTTATGCGTTATGCGTTATGCGTTATGCGTTATGCGTTATGCGTTATGCGTTATGCGTTATGCGTTAAGCGTTATGCGTTATGCGTTATGCGTTATGCGTTATGCGTTATGCGTTATGCGTTATGCGTTATGCGTTATGCGTTATGCGTTATGCGTTATGCGTTATGCGTTATGCGTTATGCGTTATGCGTTATGCGTTATGCGTTATGCGTTATGCGTTATGCGTTATGCGTTATGCGTTATGCGTTATGCGTTATGCGTTATGCGTTATGCGTTATGCGTTATGCGTTATGCGTTATGCGTTATGCGTTATGCGTTATGCGTTATGCGTTATGCGTTATGCGTTATGGGTTAAGCGTTATGCCTTATGGTTTATACGTTATGCGTTATGCGTTATGCGTTACGAGTTTTGCGTTACGTGTTAAGCGTTATGCGTTATGCGTTATGCGTTATGCGTTATGCGTTATGCGTTATGCGTTATGCGTTATGCGTTATGCGTTATGCGTTATGCGTTATGCGTTATGCGTTATGCGTTATGCGTTATGCGCTATGCGTTATGCGTTATGCGTTATGCGTTATGCGTTATGCGTTATGCGTTATGCGTTATGCGTTATGCGTTATGCGTTATGCGTTATGCGTTATGCGTTATGCGTTATGCGTTATGCGTTATGCGTTATGCGTTATGCGTTATGCGTTATGCGTTATGCGTTATGCGTTATGCGTTATGCGTTATGCGTTATGCGTTATGCGTTATGCGTTATGCGTTATGCGTTATGGGTTAAGCGTTATGCCTTATGGTTTATACGTTATGCGTTATGCGTTATGCGTTACGAGTTTTGCGTTACGTGTTAAGCGTTATGCGTTATGCGTTATGCGTTATGCGTTATGCGTTATGCGTTATGCGTTATGCGTTATGCGTTATGCGTTATGCGTTATGCGTTATGCGTTATGCGCTATGCGTTATGCGTTATGCGTTATGCGTTATGCGTTATGCGTTATGCGTTATGCGTTATGCGTTATGCGTTATGCGTTATGCGTTATGCGTTATGCGTTATGCGTTATGCTTTATGCGTTATGCGCTATGCGTTATGCGTTATGCGTTATGCGTTATGCGTTATGCGTTATGCGTTATGCGTTATGCGTTATGCGTTATGCGTTATGCGCTATGCGTTATGCGTTATGCGTTATGCGTTATGCGTTATGCGTTATGCGTTATGCGTTATGCGTTATGCGTTATGCGTTATGCGTTATGCGTTAAGCGTTATGCGTTATGCGTTATGCGTTATGCGTTATGCGTTATGCGTTATGCGTTATGCGTTATGCGTTATGCGTTATGCGTTATGCGTTATGCGTTATGCGTTATGCGTTATGCGTTATGCGTTATGCGTTATGCGTTATGCGTTATGCGTTATGCGTTATGCGTTATGCGTTATGCGTTATGCGTTATGCGTTATGCGTTATGCGTTATGCGTTATGCGTTATGCGTTATGCGTTATGGGTTAAGCGTTATGCCTTATGGTTTATACGTTATGCGTTATGCGTTATGCGTTACGAGTTTTGCGTTACGTGTTAAGCGTTATGCGTTATGCGTTATGCGTTATGCGTTATGCGTTATGCGTTATGCGTTATGCGTTATGCGTTATGCGTTATGCGTTATGCGTTATGCGTTATGCGTTATGCGTTATGCGTTATGCGCTATGCGTTATGCGTTATGCGTTATGCGTTATGCGTTATGCGTTATGCGTTATGCGTTATGCGTTATGCGTTATGCGTTATGCGTTAT
>NW_027470319.1:0-39858 GCF_051020765.1 Lasioglossum baleicum
ACATCTTCACCTATCCAGCCATTCGGAGAGTCAAACCAGGTATTCCAGGAGTACATCCGCTGGAGAGTCTTGCCAATAGACGCCATCATTCACGGTTTGAATATTGAAGCAGAGAGTCAACCCGTTGATGAACATAACCAATTGCTACAACGCCATACACTATGCCGCATACCCGACCTTCAAGAACATAATCCGCTGTATCAATAGCAGATCTTCGTGTCCCGTGAAACAAATTACTGGACATTTTAATGGAATATCGAGGGTCAAACCGTATTGAAACGTGACCAACGGCTTTGGGATTCGTATAGCTATGACAGGAGTCTCACGTATCCTGTGATTCAGAGTTTCAATCCAGGGGTTCCGGGAGTAAATCCGTTGAAGAGCATTGGTAATAGAGAGTTTAATTCAAGATATGAATACTATAGTAGAGAGTCCACCCGTCGGGGAACAATACCAATTCTTATAGAGAAAACTGTTACGGAGGGCACTTCATTCCGAGAACCAAACCCGCTGTATCAAGAGCATAACTTCGTGGTCAGAGAAAGCAATGAGTATACTTTTCAGCGACGAACAACTTAATTGCTTGCATGAATTAGAGGATCGAGCTTCAACCCCTTCCATAGCGTTACCACCTTCTGTGAGAGACGATCGCCTAAGTCAATAGCATCACCAATCCTGTGATTGCGAGTGTCAAACCAGGTATTGCGAGGAGTAAATCCGCTGGACAGTGTTGGCAATTGACATCTTAATTCGCAACTTGAATATTCTAATAGAGCGTCAATCCAATTGAGATCGTTACCAATTGCTATAAAGTCAAACGTTTTAGTGAAAACCTTACCCACCGAAAAAGTATCTCGCAGTATGGAGGGGATAACTTCGTGTTCTGAAGAAGAAATTAGTTTTCATTTCAGTTTACGGGTACATTAACTTCATGTATGAATGAAAAGATCGAGGGCAAAACCGCTCGAGAAACGTTGCCAAATTTTGCAAGAGACGTTCGGCTACGCCAATAGCTTCACCTATCGTGCGATTCCGAGAGCCCAAACCACGTATTGCTGGAGTATATCCAATGAAATGTATTGGCTATAGACACCTTAATTCACGTGTAAATATTAAAGTAGGGCGTCAAACTGTTTGAGAAACGTTACCAATTGGTATAAACGAAAAACAATATGCCAAAGACCCGCCCCCGCCCCCGGAATTTAATCAACTGTATCCCGAGTATAATTTCGTGTTCAGAGACACAAATTTGTACTCCTTTTAGTGACGGCCACCATACTGTCATATATGTATTAGAAGATCGAGAGTCAAGCAGCTAGGTGACGTTACCAACTTTCTTGAGGGTCGCAAAGATAAGTGTGTACTCTCACCAATTCTGCGATACTAAGAGTCATACCTGGTATTCCGGGCGCAAATGCGCTGAACAGTATTGGCATTAGACACCCTTAATTCACCGTATTAATATTAAAGTACTGTGACATACCGCTGTAGAACGCTACCTACTGGTATAGGATCAAACTTTTTACCCATGGCCTTACCTTCCGAGAATATAACCCACTGTATCGAGAGAATAACTTCGTGTTTACAGAAACACAATAGAATACATTTTTGTAACGGCACCTTAAATTCATGTATGAATTAGAATATCGATGTCCTAACCATTCCAGGTCGTTACCACCCTCTTTAAGGAGTCGAACAGCTAGGTCAATACCTTCACCTATGCTGTGATTCGAGAGTCATATCAGATAATACGGGAGTATATCTGCTGAATAGTATTTGCAATGGACAGCATAATGCGCGGTGCAATATTAAAATAGCGCGCTGCACCGCTTAAGAACGCTACCAATTGCTATATATCAAACGCATTACCGACGATCTTACCTTCCGCGAACCTCACCCGCGTCATCGAGAGTATAAATTCGTGTTCACAGGAGGAAATTAGTAATCCCGTCAGTGACGGGGACCTTAATTTCATGTCTGAATAGCAAAAATCGAGTTCAGACTGCTCGAGAACGTTACCACCAACTTTAGAATTCGAACGGCCAAGTTAATAGCTTCTCGTATCCTGGGATTCCGAGAGTGAAATTAGGTACTTCGGGAGTAAATGCCCAAACAGAAATGGTAATAGACAGCTTAATTCGCGGAATGAATATAAAAGCAGACCGTCATACCGATTGAACGCGTTACCAATTTCAATAATGACAAACGCTTTACCGACGGCCGTAACCTTCCGCGAAACACACCCGCTTCATCGGGAGTGTAACATCTCGTTCAGCGGATCAAATCAGTAAACACTTTACTGACGGGGTCCACTATTTCATTCTGAAAAAGAAGATCGAGCATCAAATCGTTCGAGTACGTTACAATACCCTATGAGAATCGAACGGCTATGTCAGTATCTTCACATATTTTATGATCCCGAGAGACAAACTTCGTGTTCCAGTAGTAAATCCGCTGAAGAGTATTGGCAATACACACCCTGTTACACGGTACAAATATTAAGCTAGGGAGAGAAACCGTTGTAAAACGTAACTCATTCCATCATTCACACGCTGAATGTCAAAGTGGAGCGTCAAACAGTACGAGAACGTTACCAGCATTTTTTGGGATCGAACGGCTAAGTCCACAGCTTCAGCTATTCCGGGATTCCGAGAGCCATAACGAGGTACATCGGGAGAAACTGCCCTGTACAGTAGTGGCAATAGACACACTAATTCAGGGTATGGAAATGAAAGTACGGAGTCAAACCGCTGGGGAACGTTACCTATTCCTATAGAGTTAACTCTTTGAAGAAGGACTTACCTTCCGAGAAGCTAATCCGCTGTATCGAGGGCATAACATCGTGTTCAGAGAAGCAAATTAGTATACATATTACTGACGCGCACCATAGTTTGATGAATCAATACGAAGATGGACGGTTAAACTGTTCGAGATAGTTACCACCTTCTGTGAGAGACGTATGGCTAAATCAATACCATCACCTATCCTGCGACTCCAAGAGTCAAGATGTTCTGTGGGTAAATACGCTGTACAGTATTGCCAATATTCACGATATTTCCAGGTTTGTATATTAAAGTGGAGCATCAAACCGTTTGGGAGCGTTAACAATTGGTATAAAGCCAAACGTGCTTCCGAAGGTGTTAACTTCCGCGACACACATGAATGAATGTGTGTATGAATGAGAAGGTTGTGTGTCAAACATTCCGTGAATGTTACCGACCTCTTTGATGCTAAAACGGCTAAGTCAATAGACTCGCATATCTAGTGATTCCGAGAATCAAACTAGGTATTCCAGGAGAAAATCCGCTGAATAGTATTGGATATAGACACCTTAACTAACGGTATGAGTATTAAAGTACACAGTCAAACCGCTGGGGATAGTTACCTATTCTTCTAGAGTTAACTACTTGCAGAAGGACTTAACATCCGAGAAGCTAGCACGCGCTATCAGGAGTACAACTTCGTATTCAGAGAAGCAAACTATTCTACATTTTAGTGACGGGCACCTCAGTTACTTGTATGAATTACAAGATCGGGGGTGAAACCTTTCGAGAACGTTACCACATTCCTTAAAATCGAACGCCTAATGTAATAGTTTCACGTATCCTGCGATTCCGAGTGTCAAACCAGGTATTCCAGGAGTAAATCCGCTGAACAGCATTGGTAACGGACACCTCAAATTACGGATTGAATAATGAAGCGGGCCGCCAATCCGTCGTAGAACATTAACAGTTCGTGTAGGGTTAAATGTCTTGCAGAGTGCCGTACCCTCCGAAAAGCTGACTCGCTGCATCGAGAGTATAATACCGCGTTCAGAGATACGAACTGGTATACAAATTAGTGGCGAGCACCTTAATTTCATTCATGAATAAGATGGTCATGAGTCAAACCGTTCGAGGACGTTACCATTCTCTGTGAGAGACGAGCGTCTTAGCCAAAAGCTTCACCTACCCTGTGATTCCGAGGGTCAAACAGGAATTCCGGGAGTAAATCCGATGAAGAACATTGTCAATAGACTCCTTATTTCACGGTTTTGAGATTACAGTAGAAGGTAAATCCGTCGGGGATCATTACCAATTGGCATGGAGCCATTCATTTTACCCAATTCCTTACCTTCCGTGAATCCAACCCGCTGCAGCAAGGACCTTGCTCAGTGTTCACGGAAACAAATCAATAGTCCCTTTAGCAGGCTGGCACTGTAATTTCGTTTACTAATAGGACGATTGAGGATAAAACCGCTCGAGAACGATACCACCATCTTGGAGAGCCGAACAGCTACATTACTAGCATCACTTACCGCTTGATTCCGCGGGACAGACCAGGTTTTCCAGGAGTAAATGCGCTCCACTCTATTAGCAATGGACACTATAATTAATTGAACATTAGAATAGATCATCATATCGTTGGAGAAGGTTACCAATTTGTTGAAATCAAACGTTTAACTGAAGGGCTTACATTCTGAGACTAAAACTCGCAGTACCGAGAATATAGCTTCCTGTTCAGAGATACAAATTATTAGTCATATTAGCAGACAAAATACTTATTTTCATGTATGAATAGGCAAATCGACAGTCAAGCATTTCTAGAACGATCCCACTTTCTTTGAGAAACGAACGTAGTATCAATAGCTTCATCTCTGCAGTTTCTCCGATAGTCAAACAAGATACTCCAGGAGTTAATCCGCTGTACACTATTCGCAACGGACAACATAAATCACGATTTCAATATGATAGTAGATCGAGAATCCGTTTGGGAACGTCACCTATTGGTATAATGTCAACCCGTTTACCGAAGACCTTACCGCCCGAGACGCTAAATCGCCGTATCGATACTATAACTTCGTGTTTAGCGAAACACATTGGTATACATTTTATTGCGGATCATTAAACTCACGTATGAATTGGAATATCGATGGTCAAACCGTTCGAGGACATCACCACCCTCCTTGAGATTCGAACGGCTACGTCAATAGCTTCACCTATCCTTTGATTCCGAAAGACAAGCCAGCTATATAGGGAGTAACTGCGCTGAATAGCATTGACAAAGGACACCGTAATTCGCGGAATAAGTAAGAATAAAGAGAGTCAAGCCGTGGAAGAAGAATAAAAATTAATATAGAGTCATTCTTCTTACCGAATACCTAATCACCCGAGAGCCTAACACGCTGTAGCGTGTGTCCTGCTTAATGTTCGCGGAAACAAATTAGTAGACGTACTAGCAGATAAGCATCACATTTTCATGAATAAATATCGTAATCGAGAGGTAAATCGATCGAGAACGCTGCCACATTGTTTGAGGCTCGTAAGGCTAAATCAATTGCTTCCCCTCTCCTGTGATTCCAAGAGTCGATTCTGGTATTGCGGGAATGAAACCGCTAAAAAGTGTTGAAAACAGACACCTTGGTTCACGGTATGAGTACTAAAGTAAAGCGCCAAACCGTTTGATAGCGTTACCAATTGGTATGAAGTCGAACGTTTTGCCGAAGGCCTTACAATCCGCGAAATTCACCCGCCTTTTCGAGAGTATAACTTCGTGCTCAGAGGAAGAAATTAGGTTTCATTTTAGTGACTGATGCTTAACCTTATGAACAAATTAGAACATCGAGTGTCAAACCGCTCGAGACCGTTGCGACCTTCAATGAGAGTCGAACATCTATGTCAGTAGCTGCACATATCCTGCGACGTCGAGAGCCAAACCAGGTATTCCGAGAGTAAATCCGCTGAACAGAATAGGCAATAGAGGCAGTAATTCGAGGTATGCATATTAGAGTTGGGAGTCAAACCGTTTCAAATCGTTACTAATTGATATAACGTCATACTCTTTATCGCATAGCTTACGTTCTTGGGACACATCCCGCTGTGTCTTGGGTATATCTTCCTGTTCAGGGAAAGAAATTAATACACAGATTAGTGACCGGCACCTTATTTTCATGTATGAATTAGAAGATTGAGTGCAAAATCGTTCGTCATCGTTACAGCCATCTTTGAGAGCCGAACGGATATGTCAATAGCCACACCCATCCTGCCTTTCCGAGAAACAAACCAGATATTCCTGGAGTAAATCCGTTCAACCACTTAGCAATAGACATCGTCATTCACGGTATGAGCATTAAAGTAGAGAATCAATCCGACGAGGAAAATTACCAATTGCTATAAAGTAAAACTTTTTACAGACGGCCTTACTTCCCGCGAACATAACCCGTCGTATCGAAATTATATCTTCGTGTTCAGAGAAGCAAATTGGTGTAGACTTTATTGACGGGCACCTTAACTTAATGTATGAATTAGAAAATCGATTGCCAAACGGCTCGAGATCGTAACCAGCTTCCTTGAGAGTCGCACAACTAAGTCAATAGCTGCTATCCTCTGATTCCGAGAAGCAAATCAGGTATTCCGGGAGAAAATCTGATGAAGAGTATTGGCAATTAACATCATAATTAGCGGTTTAAATATTAAAGCACGGCGCCAAAGCGCTTTAGATCGTTGCCAATTGGTACAGAGTCAAACACTTTACCGGTGTCCTTACCTTCTGTGAAGCTAACCCGCTGTTTTGAGAGTATAACTTCGTGTTCGGAGACCGAAATCAGTATTCATTTCAGTGACGGACAACATGCTTTCACGTATGAATATGAAGATCGATAATCAATGCGTTCGAGAACGTAACCACCCGCATTGGGAGTAGAACGGCCAAGTTAATTGCTTCACCCAATCTGTGATTCCGAGAGTCACACCACGTCTGCCGGAAGTTGATCCGCTGAACGGTATTGGCAATGGTCACCATAATTCACGGCTTGAATATTACAGTAGAGCGTCAATCCGCTGGAGAACATTACCAATTCGTATAGAATCATTATTTTTGTCGAACACATTACGTTCCTATAACCTAACCCGCTGATGCGAGTGTCACGCTTAGTGCTCACGGATTCAAATTAGTAGACATTGTAGCAGCAGCACAGCTTATTTTCGTATATAACTTAGAAAATCCATGGTCATACCGTTCGAGAACGTTACCGCCCTCTGTGAGAGTCGAACGCAAACGTCAAGATATCCACCTATCCGGTGATTCCGTGAGTCAAATCAGGTGAACCAAGAGCAAATCCGCTGAGGATTATTTGCAATAGATATCATGCTTCACGGCATGAATATTAAAATTGAGCGTCGAACCGTTTGAGAGCGTTACCAATTTGCTATAAAGTGAAGCATTTTACCGAATGCCTTACCGTCCAAGAAGCTGACACGGCGTATGGAGAGTATAAGTTAGTGCTCACAGAAGAAATGAGTATTCATTTCAGTGACGGGCACCTTAACTTCATGTACGAATCAGAATATCGAGTGTCAACATCCTGGTGAACGTTACCACCCACTTTGAGTGTAGAACGCATAAGTCAATAGCTACACCTATCCCATGAATCCGACAACGTGTGTCGGAGATTTAACGTGCCGTGCCTGTCACTAGGTCTTAGCGACACGGCCCCCATGGGGGCGGGATTGGGATACGCCCAATCAGCGAATTGCGTGGCCCACCTTAGCACGCACCTACTAATTAGCTCGTAGACTGCAAGCCCTACGCGCCAACCTTGGTTCGGCCTGGATCGTTCTGAATCCCTACTGACTCTGCAGGCCTATGCCTGAGCTGATCTCACGCAGCTCACCCGTGGACTGTATCACCGTCCGAAGACGGGGCCTCCTAACCCGGAACTTCGGCTCCCAACTGCTCCCTCGAGGCCAAACCAAACAACCGGCGGTGCGACGAAACGAATCCCCCACCCCAGTGCTCCAACAGATTCCCGAGGTACCAGTGTATGCAGGGCCGAACTGGACATACCCCGCGTAAGGACACCTTACAACCTGAATGAGATAGTTGCTCACCTCGGCGAAGATTCGGCAGACTCGAGCGCCGTAGGTTCTTCATACCTATACAGCAATGGCACCAGAAGGCCAACCACAGACCCGGCGCGGACCTGTGATTCCGACAGTCAAACATAGCAATCCGAAAGTAAATCTGCTGATGGGTATTGGCGAATTCACACCTTGTTTCACGATTTGTATATTAAAATGGAGCGTCAAGCCGTTTGAGCGCGTTACCAATTTACATAAGATCAAACGTTTACCCTATGGACTTACCTTCCGCGAACCTAACCGGCTGTATCGAGATTATAAGATCGTGTTCAGACAGAGAAACTAGTATACATTTCAGTGGCGGGCAACTAGACTTCATGTATGTATAATAAGACCGAGTGTCAAACGGCACGGCATCGCGTTTCCACCATCTTTGAGAGTCGAATGGCTGAGTCAGAAGTTTCACCACTCCTGTCGTTCCGAGTGTCAAACCAGGCATTCCGAGTGTAAGTCTGCTGATGAGAGTTGACAATAGACATTACCAAATGGTATAAGCCATTCTTTTTACCGGATACCTTGCACTCCAAGATCTTAATTTCATGTATGAAATGGAAGATCGAGGGTCAAACCGTTCGAGAACGATACCACCTTCCCAGGGAGATGATCTGCAACGTGAACTGCTTCACATATCCTGCAATTCCGAGAGTCATATCAGGTAATACGGGTGTAATCCGCTGAAGAGTATTGGCAATTGACACCTTAATTCACGGTTTGAATATTAAAGCAGAGCGACAAACCGCTAGAGATCATTTCCAATTGGTACAAAGTCAAACCTTCTATAGGTGACCTTTCCGATGTGACGCCATTCAAAATCAAGCCATCGCATCACCGTGTGACGCCAGCAAAAATCCAACCTACGCATCACCAGAAGCCGCACATAAGATAACCGTAGCAAAATTTGGCAAAATTCAGCCATAGCATCACCGGAAACCGCTCAAATATCAACCGTAGCAAAATCAGCCATAACAAGCCAACATATGACCAGAAACCGCCTACTAAACAGAAATTATAATATAAAAACCTAGCACAAACGAATAAATCAATTCTACATTGTACCATCAAACAGAACGTTTCTACGTTCGTATACCTATTCTGAAAACGTACGTTCAATATTTAAAATTATTCAATATCTGTATTACACTTATTTTACGGAATAGTATAAATATATGATACCTAGTTTCTTCTAGAAAGGGTCTCCTCCGCAAAGGTTGATGAGCCGCCCGTTTATATTTTAGTTCAATACTTGGCACGTATTTCCCCGTGACAAAATTGGCGATCCTGCCGGGAAAGGATACGTCAAACTCCAGTAAATCCACCTGAGGAGCAACGGAAGTACTTTCTCCACAGTGCAAGAAGAAAACCGGACCAAGGTGGGACCTGCAGGGAACTTGCAGTGAACCGAGATAAAAACTTTCAAACATGTCTGAAGACGAAATACCCGAAAGCGCATAAGACAAAATACTCGCAACCCAAGAGACAATGCTTAAACAACTGGGAAGAATGCAAGAATCAATAAGCGGCCTGGAGGCACGACAAGAGGCCAACGCTAACCGAACTATAGCTCACAATTCCGCGATATCAATCCTAACAGAAGCCAGAGAAAAATTAGATGTAAAGTTCCAAGCTCAACAGCTGGAATTACTGGGTCTCGCATGCACTATGGAATCAACGCACGGAAAGCATACGCCGCACTGAACCAAGTCGCACTGACGACGAAACAAACAGCGACCGCCATAACTGCGCATGAAACAAGTAAACCATTCCCATCCGCCCTACCTACAGAACACCAACCAACGTGAAACACAGCGCACGGACCAGTACTGATGGACCCAACCAAAGCTTTACGAAGCGTGGGAAACTTCAACGGAGAGGATGATATCGGGACAGACGAGATTATCAAACGGTAAGCATCGCAAGACACATAATTCGATCACCAATGCTTCTGCGGATGATAATAGCAGAAAAAATAGTCGGTCAAGCAAAGAGAGCCATCAGGTTTTGTCAGATAAGTCAGATTCTAGGAGAACTGGAGTACGCCATTCAAGCTAAGCACAGAAACCCGACTGCTAGGAACATAGCATTGGAAGATGCTACATATGGGGCTATAAGATTCTTCATTTGCAACCTGCTTGTGGAAATAGCTCAGCTAGTACTTCCTATGAATCCCGGATCAATCAATCAAGCCCAACACGAAGCAGGTGACATACAAACATGGCTTAAAAGAGTCAAAAGGAAACCAGAATATACCTAGACTTCCAACGTCATCAAGGCACATGACATGGCAAAACCTAGAATACAGGGAGAATCCGAGACCCAAAATATACACCGAGAATAATAGACTGTCAATTAACCCGATGCGCTGCGAACATTGCCAAAAACTACGACATCAGAAGTCACAGTGTTGCCTATTAAAGAACACAAATTTTCATAGATTCCAGACAGGAAATATTCCGCCAAGAATAAACAACCTGTGATTAGAAGATTACGCTACACCCAAGGCGAGCTTACGATGCATGGAAACAAGATTCCCGGAATCAACTGATGAGGAGGATTTCTCATTGACACCGAAGCACAAGACAGTCTCATCAAAAGAAGATTGTTCAGAGACCCGATAAAGGTAGAACAGGATAAAATAATTCAATTAGGTTCCATGAAATCGAAAATCTCTATCTACACACCGGTAAAACATGGACAATTAACACACGAATTACCAATAGTATAGGACAACTTCCCATTGACAGAAGACGGAATAGTAGAATTACCCACTCTAGAAAAATATCAATACACAAGCAGCAACAAGCAAATCCAACATAATAACGATGTCTTAGAATTACAGGCGGCTCCTACCACCTAGAGATTCTCCAGTATACAGTCAGTTACCCATGTAGTTAACCTCGACCATGATCCCATTCGTGCTTGCTTCTTCAATAATGGTGAGCATGATATTCAAATTAAGAATCACAGTCAAATAGACTCAGATAATCACAAAACCACAGAAATATTGACCATGCTTAAACTCCATGACATAGAAGAAGGACTAAGAGAAGCTATTAAGAAAATTGTATGCAATTAATATAACATTATTTCAACTGACAATGAACATTTACCCTGTACCACATGAACACAATACGACAAATTCGTAAAAACAGACAGACTGTCGATATTGAATCATTCAGAACTCCAAAATGCCACAAAAAAGAGTTCCTGAGCTAAATTAATGAAATGTTAGACAAAGGTATAATAGAAGATCCAGACTCACCTTGTAATGCACCAGTATGCGTAGTGCTCAAAGAACTGGATGCGTCTGGCAAACAAAAATGGAGAATTGTGATTGACCTTCGGAAGTCAAATGAAATCACAAATCGGGATGCACATCCACTTCTGCAAGCCGATGACATATTCGCCCTCTTAGGAAATGCTAAATTCTTCAGTGCATTGGACAGCTCATCACGCTTCCATCAAATACGTAAACCCTATCCACAAAAAGTGCATAGCTTTCAACCACGACGGACGGACATTGTTACTACAAAGGAATTCCGTTCAGTCTAAAGAAATGCGCCGCCACATTCCAAAGAATAATGGACACCGCATTACGAGCACTGATTGGCTAGTATTGTTTGTATATTTTGACGACATAGTAATACTTGGAAACACTACAGAGGAACAGAATCGCAACCTAGCAATAGTATTTAGCAGACTGAAGGAAATTGGACTGATGATACAGCCTAACAAATGCGAATTCCTGAAACACGACCTCGAATGCCTAGGACACATCATCACTAATGACGGATCAAACCAAATCCAAAACAGATGGAATCTATAAAAAGATTCCCTAATCCTACAAACATAACGAAATTAAAATCACTTCGTGGATTAGTTGGATACTATGGTAGATTCATTAAAAACTTCGCCAACTCCGCGAAACCACTAACAATCGTAACCCAAAAGGAAACTCCCTCTCAATGGAAAGAAGAACAACAATCAGCATTTAACACTTTGAAAAATGAACTATGCGAGTCACCTACACTGCAATACCCGGATTTTAACAAGACATTTGTACTGACTACGGATGACAGCAGCGAAGGGAAAGGAGCTGTGCTCTCATAGGACTGACATACCTGCAGTTTCATCTTACCTACCCCGAATTCCCCAGACAGAAATTATACTACCACGGAAAAGGAGCTATTAGCTATAGTTTGAGCAATCAAAAGCTTACGCCAATACTTACTAGAGAGACACTTCATAATACAAACGGATCATCAGGCATAGAATAGGTTACATAAGATCATGGATTCTTCATCGAGACTAATGTGATGGAGATTGATGCTAGGCGAATATGACTATGAGATCGATTTTAACAAAGAAAAAGATAACGTAGTAGCTGACAGATTATCACGATAATTCCCAGGGCGAATAGTGAAAGACGAAACGGTAAGCATCAAAAATGCAAACAATAAACCCAGTAGAAATAGAGGGTTCCCTACCAGACGAACTTGGAAGCCCATCAACCATGACTAACATAGATGATCTAGATGACCTGCTCGAAGCATATGAATGTTGGAAAACATCTCCATGCAAGAATACGGCAATCAAACTGGAGGCTAACAAACCACATTGGCCTCAAGTATGTTACTACCTCCAAGGACCACATAACGAAAAAGAGTGGTTACACAATTACATGCACTCTCGACTTAGTGACAAATACCAGAAGAAAATAAGATTCGGCAATCAAGACATCAAGGTACTGGACATTATCAATATACAACTAATGATAAGATTCTCAATGAGGACATCAAGCAAATCCGAAAGGAATCCCACTACCTACAACAACATACAGGAGAAAATCGCACGAATGAACTAATCAATATCAAATATTATTGGAAAATCTCAGAAAAAGGTGTAACGGAATACATATGAAGCTGCAAAACCTGTCAGACCAACAGACTAACAAGGGTAAGACCAAGAGAAGAGGCAATCGTAACCGATACACCAGAAAACCCATACGACAATGCAGGACTCGACATTACCAAGGACAAAAAACAGGAAACCAGTTTACACTCTCAATATAGGACTGTTTAGCAAAGTACCTAATGCTGATAACTTTAAGGAACCATCAAGCTTCATCAATATTCAACTCCCTCCTAGGTCATTACGTATACATATTTTCCTCCCCAAAACATATACAAACCGACCAAGGACAGAACTTCGTATGAAAATTAATGACAGAATTTGAAAACTTGTTTAACAAAATGCATATAAAAACCACCAGCCTTCAACCACAGTCAAATGGTAGTCTCGATAGATCTCATGCAATGATAAAGGGCGTTCTGAGGACTAATATTGGTCAATAACAAAGTGATAGGGACGAAAAACAAAATGCCTTAGCCTAGCTTACAACACCACGATTCATACACCTTTTTAATTAACGTTTGGAAGACGAGCCAATCTACCTTCTGCTATAGCAATTACCCCTAATGTATATAGAGACACTTTGGCAGAACTATGGAATCAAAGACATCTAGAATACTTAGAACACGTGAAAAGAATAACTGAAAAAATGCACTTAGCATGACACTCGTTACATCGGGTTAGGTTCTTGGAAGTAAAGGTATCCGGTAAAAAGTTTGACTTACACAATTAGGTAATGCTCTCCAACGGTTTGACTCACTTCTTTAACATTCATACCGTGGATTAAAGTGTCTATTGCCAATACTGATCAGTGGAGTTTCTCCAGGAATGCCAGTCTTGACTCTCTGAATCGCAAGTATAGGTGAAGCTATAAACTCAGCCGTTCGGCACTCGAAGAAGCTGATAACGCTCTCGATCGGTTTGTCTCAGACCGCCTAATTCATACATCAAACTGAGGTGCCCGTCACTGATATTAATACTAATATGTTTCTCTGTACACGAAGTTGTAACCCCGATACTGCGGTTTATGTTCTCGGAGGGTAAGGTATGCGATAAAGTGTACGACGTTATACAAATTGGTAACGATCTCAAACGGATTGATGCTCTACATAAATATTATATCCGCGAATAAAGGTTTTCATTGTCAATACAGTACAGCGGATTTACTTACGGAATATCTGGTTGGCCACTCCGAAACAAAGTATTGGTGAAGCTATTGACTTAGCCGTTCGTCTTTCAAGGAATGTGGTAACGTTCGTCAACGGTTTGATCCTCGATCTTCTAAGTCATACATGAAATTATCGTACCCATCGCTGAAATGAATACTAATGAATTTCTGTGAACCTAAAGTTATAATCTCGATACGGCGGGCCAGCTTCTCGGAAGATATGGGATTCGGTTATAAGTATGACTCCATACCAATGGGAGATGTGCTACGTCTGTTTGCCTGTGTACTTTAATATCTATGCCCTGAAATAGTGTGGCTGATGCCCATACTGAATGTTTGATTCGCTCCCGCAACACCTGGTTTGTTTCTCGGAATGACAACATAAGTGAAGCTATTGACTCAGCTTTGCGTCTCCCGAAAAACGCTGCAACGTTTCAGAACGGCTTGACTGTACATCTTCGTATTCAGACATGAAATTACGGTCCCATCACTAAAAGGAATAGTAGTTGATACTATTGATAGTAGTTGATGTAACGTCTTGTTCTTTGAACAAGAAGTTATATCCTCGATACAGCGATGTAGCTGTTCGGATCGTAATGCAAGCTGTAAAAAGATTGACACTAAGCCATTATGTAACGTTGTACAACGTGTTGACTGTGTACTTTGATATGAATACCGTGAAATAGGGTGTACGATACCAATAATGTACAGCGGATTTACTCCCGGAATACCTGGTTTGACTATCGGAATAGCAGGATAGGTGAGGCTATTGACTTAGATGTTCGACTGTCAAAGAAGGTGGGATCGTTCTCGTTGGCCTTGACTCTACATTATTCCGTTCATACCCGAAGATGTGGTGTGCTTCTGCTATAATGCCTAATAACTTGTTTCCGAGAGCTCTAAGCATGACACTGGCTACAGTGGGATATATGCGTGGAAGGCAAGGTTTCCTGAAAAAGTTTGACTTTATACAATTTGGAAATGTTTTCCGAAGAATTGACCATCTACTTTAATATTCAAACTGTAAATTAGGTTTATAATTGGTAATGATGTACAGTGGATTTGTACCTGGAATACCTGATTTGGCTCGCCGAATCACATTATGGATGGAGCTATTGACTTAGCTTTGCAACACTCAAAAGAAGTGGTAAGGTTATCAAACGGCATGACGTTCGATCTTCTTTTTCATACATGAAATTGAGGTGCGTGTCAATAATATGTATACAAGTTTATCCGTCTGAACACGAAGTTATACTCTCGATACGGCGGCTTAGCTTCTCGACTGCAAGGCTTCCTGTGAAGTGTTTGACAGTATATAAGGACGAAACGATCTACGACGATTTGAATCTGTACTTTAATATTTATACCGTGCAATAGGGTGTATAAGGCCAATACAGTACAGCGAACCTACTCCCGGAATACCCGGTTTGACTTTCGGGATCACAGGATACATGAAACTACTGACATATCCGGTTGACTCTCAAACAAGGCGGCATCACATGACTCATAGATGAAATTAAGGTGGCCGTCACTAAAATGTAAACTAATTTGTTTCTCTGAAAACGAAGCCATACTCCCGATATAATGCTTTAGGCTTTCGGAATGTAAGGGATTCTGTAAGAAGTTTAACCTTACATGAATAGATAATGTTCTACAACAGCTTGACGGCGTGCTATAATATTCAAACCGTGGATTTAGGTGTCTATTGGCTATACTCGTCAGAGGATTTACTCCCGGAATACTTGGTTTGACTCCCCGAATCAATCCCCGGTGAAGCTGTTGACATAGCTATTAGTCTCTCACATTATGTGGCATCATTCTCGAGCGGTTTGACACTCGATCTTCTAATTAACTCATAAAGTAAAGGTGCTCGTCACTGAAATATTTACTCGTTTGTTCCACTGAATTCCTTGTTACACTCTGAATACGGCGCGTTATGCTTTTGGACAGTAAGGTCATCAATAAAGCGTTTGACTTTATATCAACTGGAAACGTTCTCAGACGGTTTCTCGTTATTCAGTAATATTCATACACTGAATTATGGGGTCTATTGCCAATACCGTTCAGTGAATTTACTACCGGGATACCTGCTTTGCCCTTCGGAATCACACGATGGGTAAAGCTTTTTGCATAGCCGGTCGACCATCAAAGAGGGTGGCAATATGAATTGACGGTGCCCGTCACTGAAGTGAATACTAATTTCTTTTTCTGAACATGAATTTATATTCTCGATGCAGCGCGTCAGGTCCTAGGACGGTGAGGCCATCGCTAAAACGTTTGACTTTATAGCAATTGGTACCGGTCTCAAACGGCGTGACGTTGTATTTTAATATTGAAATCGTGAACTACGGTGTCTGTTAGCTGTACTGTTCAACGGATTTACTCCCGGATTACCTGGTTTGTCTGTCGCAATAGCAGGATAGGTAAAGCTATTAACGTAGTCGTTCGATTCTCACAGATGGTAGCAACGTTCTCGATCTGTTTGGCCACTGATCTTCTGATTCACACATGGCGATAAGCTGCTCGTCACTGAAATGAATACTAGTTCGTACCTCTGAACTCGGTGTTATACTTTCGATAACGCGTATAGATAGCGTTATACAACGGCTTGACGGCCTGCTTTAATACTCAAACCATGAATTTAGATGCCTATTCCCAATACTGTACAGCGGACGTACTCCAGAAACACTTGCTGTGGCACTCGGAGTAGCAGCATATGTGAAACTGTTGACTTGGCCGCTCGACTCTAAAAGAAGGTGGTAACAATCTCGAACGGTTTGTCTCTCGGTTTAGATATTAATACACGAAAATCATCTCTAGGTTTGGTTCACTTAAGATAAGGTATTCTTTGAAAGGAAAAACTTTATTGGAATTGGTAACGCTCTAAAACAGTTTGACGCTGTACTTTAATATTTAAACGGTGAATTAAGATGTTAATTGCGAACTCTTCAGCGGACTTACTTCAGAAATACCTGGCTTGACCCTCGGTATCGCAGGATAAGTGAAGCTATCTACATTGCCGTCCGAACATCATAGAAGGTAGTAACGTTTACAAACCGTTTGACACTCGATCGTATATTTCATACATCAAAGTAAGTTTGCCGCCACCAAATTGTAAACTAATGTCTTTCTCTGAGCACAAATTGTCGCTCTCGATAGAGCGGGTTATGTTCTCGGAAGGTTAGGTATACGGTAAAGGGTTTTAAGATTTGACCCTCGATATTATAAATCATACATGAAATTAAGGTGCCCGTCACTAAAATGTATAGTAATATGTTCCTCTGAACACGATGTTATACTCTCGGTACTGCGCGATAGGCCTTCGGTCGGTAAGGCCTTCAGTAAGGCGTTAGCCTTTACATCAATTGGTAGCATTCTCAAACGAAATGACGATCTACTTAAGCATACATACCGTGAATTATGGTGTTAATTGCAAAAACTGGTTGACGGATATACTCGCGGAATTCCTCGCTTGCCTCTCAGTACCGCAGGATCGGTGACGCTGTTTGCTTATCGTTGCTGCACTCAAGAAGATTGGTAGCGTTCTCCAACAACTTGTCTCTCCATCTTCTAATTCATACGTGAAACTAATGTGCCCCTCATTAAAATGTGTACTAATTTGAATCTCTGAGCACGAAATTATACACTCGATACAGCAGGTTAGATTCTGGGAGGGCAACGACTGCGGTAAAAGGTTTGACTTTGTATCAGTAGGTAAAGTTCTCAAATGGTTTCACGCTCTACTTCAATATTCAAACCGTTAATTAAGACGTCCATTGCCAATACCCATCAGCGAATTTGCTCCCGGATTGCCTGGTGTGACTCACGGAATTGCATGATGGGTGAGGCTAATTGCGTAGCCATGCGACGGTCAAAAGGGGTGGTAACATTCTCGGTCGATTTGACCCTCCATCTTCCTATTGATACATACAATTAATGTGTCCATCTGCTAAAGAGTCTACTAATATGTTTCATTTAACATTAGGTAAGACACATGCTGTATCGGGGGTTGGTTCTCGGAGGGTAAGGAATCTGGTAAAATGCTTTCCCTATACCGGTAGGTAACGTCCAACGATGGTTCGAAACCGAATATTACTATCTATACCGTGAGATAAGGTGTCTATTGCCAATACCATACTGCGGATAGACTCCCGGAATACCTGGTTTGACTCTCGGAATCACAACTATTGGTGAAGCTGTTGACTCAGCCGCACGACTCTGAAAGAAGGTGGTAACGTTCTCGAACAGTTTGGCACACGATCTTCAAATTCATTCCTGAAATTAAAGTTCCCGTCACTAAAATACATATTACTTTGTCTCTCTGAACACGTAGTTATACTCTCGATACAGCGGGTTATGTTCTCGGAAGGTGCGGTTTTCGATAATGAGTATGAGTCTGTGAGAGACGCACAGTTAAGTCATTACCTTCATATATCCAGTCATTCGGAGAGACAGTCCCGGTATTCCAGGAGTACATCCGCTGGAGATTTTTGCCAATAGACACCATCATTCACGGTTTTAATATTAAAGTAGGGCAACAAACGTTCGTGAACGTTACCAATTGTTATAAAGTGAAGCGTCTTACCGAGTGCCATACCATCCGCGAAAATCACAATCTTCACCGAGAGTATAATAAAGTGTTCAGGTGATCAAATTAGTAAACATTTTAGTAACCGAAAACATAATTTCATTATGAATATAGAGATCGAGGGTCAATCCGTTCGCGGATGTTGCCACATTGAGCGAGAGACGAACGGTTAAGTCAATAGCATCACCTACCCTTTGATTCCGAGGTCTGACCAGGTATACCGGGAGTAAATCCGCCGAACAGTATTGGCAATTGACACATTAATTCACATTCAAATATTAAAGTTGAGAGTCAAACCTTCGGAGAATATTGCCAGTTGCTATAAATACATTCATTTTACCGTATACATTATCACTCGCGAACGGAACCTGCCTGTCGGATGTGTCTTCCTTTAGTGCTCACGGAAATATATTGGCAGACTTTTCAGCAGGCGGAACCCCCATTTTCATGTATGAATTGAAAAACCCACAATCAAACCGTTCAGGAACCATCCCAGCTTCTTTGCGTTTCGAACGGCCATGTAAATAGCTTTTTCTATCCTGTGGCTCTGAGAGTCACACTAGGTATGGCAGGAGTATATCCGCTGAACAATACTGGCAATGGACCCCTTAATTCACGGTTTGAATGTTAAGGTACAGAGTCTATCCGTTGTCGAACGTTACGTATTGGTGTTAAAACATCAGTATTACCAATGACCATACACTCCAAGAATATAGCCCTCTGCATCGAGAGTATAACTTCGTGATCAGAGATACAAATTAGTATATATCTTAGCGATGGGCACCATAATTTCATGTATGAATTAGAAGATCAGGTGTCAAACCGTTTGAGAACGTCACCACCTTCTGTCAGAGTAGAACGGCTGAGTCAATAGCCATCATCCATCCAGTGATTCCGGGAATCAAGCATTGAATTCCAGGAGCTAATCCGCTGAACAGCATTGGCAATGGACAGCTTATGTCACGGTGTGAATATTATAGCAGACCGTAAACAGTTGTAGATCGTTACCAATTCGTATAATAACAAACGTTTTACCGAAGACCTTACACTTCGATAAACTAACCCGCTGTATCTAGAGTATAACATCGTGTTCAGTTGGTCGTATCAGTATATGTTATAGCGAGGAACACATTAATTTTAAGTATGTATTAGCAGATCGAGGGTCAAAACGTTCGGGACCGTTAATACCTTCCATGAGTTTCGAACGGCTAAGTAAATGGCTTCAGATATCCTGTGTTTCCGAGTGTCGGAGCAGTTATTCCTGACGTATATCCGCTCAACAGTATTGGCAATCGGCACCTTCATTCACGATTTCAATATAAAAGTAGAGCGCGAAGCTGGTTGAGAACGATACCAGATGGTATAACGTGCAACGTTTTACCGTATGGCACACCATCTCAGAACCTAATCCGCTGTATCGAGAGTATAATTTCGTGACCGGAGAAACAAATCAGTATACATTTTAGTGACGTCCACCTTAATTTCAGATATGAATACGACGATCAAGTGTCAAACCCCTCGAGAACGTTTCTATCCTCTTTGAGAGTCGAACGGCTGAGTACACAGCTTCACCTATCGTGTGATTCTAATAGCTAAATTAGGTATTCCGGGAGTAAATGCGCTGTACATAATTGGCAAAGGACACCTCAATTTACCGCTTGAATATTAAAGCAGGCTTTCAAGCCGTTGTAGGACTCTAGAATTTCGTGTAGGGTCGAACGTCTGAATTAGAAGATCGAAAGTCAGAACGTTCGAGAGCGATACCACCTTCTCGGAGAGTCGAACATCTAAGTTAATAGATTCACATACCTGTGTTTCCGAGAGTCATACCAGGTATTCCTTGAGTAAATCCACGGAACAGTCTCGGCAAAAGACAACTCAACGCACGGTTTGAATATGAGAATGTTGCCCTCTTCTGTGAGAGGCGAACGGCTAAGTCAATAGCTTCACCTATCCTACGATTCCGAAAGTCAAGCCAGGTGTTCCGGTGGTAAATGTGCTGTACATTATTGGCTATTGAAACCTCAATGCCATGGTTTGAATATTAAAGCAGGCCGTCAAGCCGTTGTAGAACAATGCCAATAGGTGTAGAGTCAAACTTGTCACAGAATGCATTTTCCCCCGAAAAACTATCCGCAGGTGTCGGGATTTTAACACCGTGATGTTAGGTACGAACTGGTATACATTTTTGTGCCGAGAACCTTCATTTCATGCATGAATTAGAAGATCGAGGGTCAAACCGTTCGGGGGCGTTACCACACTCTATTAGAGACGAACGGCTATGTCATCAGCTTCACCGGTCCAGTGGATTCGCAGAGTCAAACCGCGTATACCTGGAGTGCATCCGCTGAAGGGTATTGCCAATGGACACCTTCGTTCACGGTTTGAATACTAAAGTAGAGCCTTAAGCGTTTGAAAACGTTACCAATTGTTATAAGGTCAAACGTCTTGTCGAAGGCCATATCATCCGCGAAACTCACAAGCTTCATCGAGAGTGTAACTTCGTGTTCAGAGGAACAAATTAGTAAACATATTAATGACGGGGACCTTAATTTCATTATGAATGAGTAGATCGAGTGTCAAACCGTTTGAGAAGGTTGCCACCGTCTTTGAGAGTCGGTTGGCTAAGTATATTGCTTCTCCACTCCTGTGAGTCCGAGAGTCAAACGAGGCACAGCTGGATTAAATCCGCTGAACCGTATACCCAATGGAAACCATAGTTCACTGTTTGAATTTTAAAGCAGAACGTCAAGCCATTGTAGATCATAACCTACTGGTAGAGAGTCAAACGATTTTCCGAAGGCGCTACCTGCCGCGTGTGTCACCCGCTTCTCTAGAATATAATCTCGTATTCAGAGAATGAACGTAGTATTCATTTGAGTGACGGGCACCACAATTTCATGCATGAATTGGAAGATCGAGGGTCAAAGGTTTCGGGAACGCTACCACCTTCTGTGAGAGACGAACTTCCACGTCAATAGCATCACCTATTCTATAATTCGGAGAATCAAACCAGGTATTCCCGGAGTAAGTCCGCTGAAGAGTTTTGGCAATAGATACGTTAATTCACGGTTTGAATATTACAGTAGAGCGCCAAACCGTTAGTGAGTGTTATCAGTTGGAATAAAATCAAACGTTTTACACAAGACCTTACCCGCCGAAGAGATAACTCACCCTACCGAGAGTATAACTTCGTGTTTAGAGAATCCAATTATTACCCATTATAGTGATTGCATCCTAGTTTCATGTATGAATTAGAAGGTGGAGGATAAAACAGTTCGAGACCGTCACCACTCTCAACCATATTCGAATAGCTAAATGAATAACTTCACATATCCTGCGAATCGGGGAGTCAAAAAATGTATTCCGTGATTAAATCCGATGGACAGAATTGGGAATAGACCCATATATTCACGGATTTAATATTAAAGTATTGCGACAACCCATTCGAGATCGTCACATATTGCTATATAGTCAAAATGTTACCGAAGCCCTTTCCATCCGAGAAATAAATCCGCTGTGTCAAGAGCATAACTCCGTGTGCAGAGATGCAATTCAGTATACAATTTAGTGACTAGCACATTAATTCCATGTGAGAATTCCAAGGTCGTTGGTCAAACCGTGCTGGAACGTTATCGCAATCTCTGAGAGCCGAACTGCTGCGTCAATAACTTCATCTATCCTGTTATTCCGCAAGTCAAAGCAGGAATTCCGGGAGCAAATCCGCTGAACCGTTTTGGCAGGAGACACATTAATTCACGGTTAGAATATTATAGACGCGAATCAAATCATTGTAGATCGTTCCCCATTCGTATGAAGTAAATCTTTCTACCAATGGCCTTAGCATTCGAGAAGACAAATCCGCTGTAGGGACTGCTATTCTTAATAATCACGGAAAGAAATTAGTAGATATTCTAGCAGACGGGCACGTTATTTTCATGTATGCACAGCCAAATCGAGACTTAAGCGTTTCGAGGACGTTAACATATTTCTTGAGAGCAAACGTCTAAGTCAGTAGCTTCACCTATCTTGTATTATCGAGAATAAATCTAGGTATTCCAGGAGTAAAGTCCACTGAACTGTATTGGCAATAGGTTTCTTATTTCCGAGCATGGATATTAATGTACAGATTCAAGCCGATGGAGACCGTTACAACTTGGAATAGATTGAAACTTTTTGCCGACGGCAATACTTTCCGAGAAGCCTAACCAGCTGTATCGAGAGCATCATATCGTGTTCGGAGGAACAAATTAGTATACATTTTAGTGACGGAAACTTTAACGTCCGGTATGAATTAGAAGGTCGATGGTCAGGCAGTTCGAGAACGTTACCGCCATCTTTGATAGACGAACGGATAAGTCAGTAGATTCTCCTGTTCTATGATTCCGAAAGACAAACCAGCCATTACGACTGTCAATAAACTGCACACTACTGTCAATGGTCACCTTAAATCAAGGATTGAATATTAAGGTACACAAGGTACACAGTCGGTCCCTTCTGAACGTTACCAGTAGGTGTAATGTCAAAAGTTTTACGGAAGATCATACCATCCAAGAACCTGACCCGCTGCATCGAGAGTTAGTACACATTTATTTTTACCTTTATTGTTATTAGTAAACATTTTAGTGATGACCACCATAATTTCATGTAAGAATTACAAGATCGAGTGTCAAACCGTTCGAGAACGTTACGTATTGGTATAGTGTCAAACTTTAGCCGATGGTCAGGACCATGAAACTCAGCCGCTGTAGGGAATGCCTTGCTTAGTGTTCACGGAGAGAAATTGGTAGGCATTTCAGCAGACGAGCATCTTATAATCATGTAAGAATAGCAAAATAAAGAGTCAAACCGTCCTACAGCGCTACCACGTTTTTTGAGAGTGAAAGGGCCAACCCAATCTCTCCACCTATCCTATGATTCGGAGAGACAACCCAGGTACTCCGGGAGTGCAGCCACAGAGCAGTATTGGCATTAGACACCTTAATTCACAGATTGAATGTTAAAGTAGAGCGTCAAACTGTTTGTCAGCGTTACCAATTGGTATTGATTCAGACGTTTTTCAGCAGACCGTACCTCCGAAGATCTAAGCCGCTGTATCGAGAGAACAAAATAGAGTTCAGACGGTCGAATTTGTTTACATTTTAGTGACGATCACATTAATTTCATGAATGAATAAGAAGATCCATAGTCTTACCGTTTGAGTACGTTACGTCCTTTTTTCATAGTCGCACCGCTATGTCAATAATTGCTCATATCTTGCGATTCCGAAAGTCAAACCAGATATTCCAGGAGTTAATTTGCTGTACAGTATTGGCAGTAGACACCTCAGTTCACGGTTTGAATACTAAAGCAGGCGGTCATGCCGCTGTAGAACATTACCAAATGTTTTAAAGTCTTACTTTTAATAGAACAACTTACCACCCGTAAACCTACCCCGCTGCATTGAGAGTATAATATTGCGCTCAGTATAGTATAAAACTATTTACAGAATGCCTTACCATCCGAGATCGAACCCGCCCTGTACCGAGAATATTACTTCGTGTTCAGTGGATCACATTAGTATGAATTTTAATGACGGGCACCACAATTACATGTATGAAGTAGAACATCGAGGGTCAAACCATCCGGAATCATTACCACCTTCTTCGAGGGTGGAACGGCTATGTCAATAGTTTCACCAGCCCTGCGATTTCGAGCGTCCGTCCAGGTATTGCGTGTGTCAATCTGCTGTAAACTATTGGCAATGGACACCCGAATCCACTGCTTGAATATTATAGTACAGAGGTCAATCAACGAAGAGCATTACGAATTGTTATAACGTCATTCACTTTGCCGGATACTTTACATTCCGAGAACCTAACCCTCTGTATCGAGTGCATAGCAACGAGATCAGAGATACAAGTAAGTGTACACTTTAGTGACGGTCACCTCAATTTCACGTATGAATAAGAAGATTGAGAGACATATAGTTTGAGAAGGTTACCACCTTTTCTGAGGGTCGCACTGCTAACTCGATAGCGTCACCTATCCTGTGCTTCTGATATTTCATGTATGCATTAGAAGATCGAATGTAAACCGTTGGAGAACTTTACCACATACTTTTGGAGACGGACGCCTAAGTCAATAGCTTCATATATGCTGCGATTCCGAGAATGAAGCCACGTATTTCAGGAGGAAATCCACTAAACAGTATTGGCAACAGACACCTTGATTCACGGTTTGATTTTTAATGTTAAGTGTCAATCCGTTGCAGAACGTTTCCAATTCGTATAAAGTCATTCTTTTTACCGGACACTTCACCATCCTAAATCATTACCTGCTGTATCGTTGGTATAACGAAGAGTTCAGGGCAACAGATTAGTAGACGTTTTAGCAGACGGACATCCAAATTATAAGATCGCGTTTTCAAACCGTTCGAGATCGTTACCTCCTTTTCTGAAAGTCGAACGGCTAAGTCAATATCTTTACCTATCCAGTGATTAGGAGAGTCAAACTAGGTATTCCTGGAGTAAATCCGCTTAACAGTATAGCCAATAGGTACATTAATTGACGACTTTAACGTTAAAATAGAGCGTATAAACGCTCAAGAATGTTACCAATTGCTATAAATTCAAACATTTTAAAGGAAATCTTACCCTCCGAAAAACCAACCCTCTGTATCAGGAGTATAACATGGCGTTCTGGGGTACGGACTATTATACATTTTAGTGACGAGCACCATAATTGCATGCATGAATTTAAGGATCGAGTATAAAACCGTTCGAGAATGATAGCACCTTCTGTGAGAGACGAACAGCTTAGTCAATAGTTTCACCTATCCAGTGAATCGGAGAGTCAAACAAGATATTCCTTGCGTAAATGCACTGTACAATATTGAAAATAGATACCCTAGTTCGGGGAATGAATACTAAAATGGAGCTTCACACCGTGTGAAAACCTTACTTGTTGATATAAAGTCAAACATATTTCAGAATGGCTTAGCGTCAGAAAATCTAACCCGCCGTATCGGGAGTGTAGCTATGTGTTAAGGGATGCATACTAGTAAACATTTTAGTTACGGGAACCTTCATTTCATTACGAATAAGAAGATGAAGGTTCAAACCGTTGGAGAAATATTCCACTTTCTGTGAGAGACCAACGGCTATGTAAATAGCTTCACATACGCTGTGGTACCGAAAGTCGGTTCTGATATTCTGGAGTACATGCGCTGTACAGTGTTGGCAATAGGCACCTCAATTCACACTTTGAATATTATAGCTGGCAGTCAAGGCGTTGTAGAGCATTAAGTATTCCTGTAGGGTCAAATGTCTTACAGAATGCCATACATCACCAGCTTCACCTGGAGAATGAGCTCGCGCTCAGGGAATGTAGTTTGTTTAAATTGCAGCGCCGGGCACCTTATCCTCATGATGAATTAGAAATCGAGGGTGAAACCGCTCGAGAACGTTGCCACCATCTGTGAAAGACGATGGACTAATTGAATAACTTCACCTATCGTCTGACATCCAGTGTCAAGCCTGGTGTTCCGGGAGTAAATCCGCTGAACAGTATTGCCAATCGACACCTTCATTCTCGGTTTAAATGTTAAAGTGGAGCATCAATTTGTTTGAGTTCGTTATGAATTGATATAAAGTCAAATGTTCTACCGTAGGCCGTACTTTCCGAGATCCTCACCCGCTTCATCGAGAATAGAACATCGTGTTCAGAGAAAGAAATTAGTGTTCATTTCAGGCTCGTGCACCTTAACTTCATGTATGAGTTAGGAGATCGAGTGTCAAACTATTTGGGAACGATACCACATTCTTTGAGACGTGAGCGGCTTAGTGAATAGCTTCACCTATACATGTGATTCCGAGAGTCAAAGCAGGTATTCAGTGAGTAAATCTGATGAAGAGTATTGGCAAGGGGCACCTTGATTCGCAGTATAAATATAGATGTTCGGCGTCAAACCATGTATAACGTTAACAATTTGTATAAAGGCAACCTTTCTACCGACGGCATTACCTTCCGAGAAGCCTATCCCGCTGTATCGAGAGTATAACTCCGTGGTCAGTGAAAGAAATTAGTAATCATTTAAGTGATGGGCACCTTAACATCATGAATGGATTAGAAGATCGAGGGGCAAACGGTTCTCGAACGATACCACCTTCTATGAGATGAGAACGACTAAGTCAGTAACTTCACCTTTCCTGCTATACCGATAGGCAAACCTACTATGCAGAGAGTTCAATCCGCTGTACACTATTGGTAATGGACACCTTAATTCACGGTTTGAATGTTAAGGTAGTGCGTGATACCATATGAGAACGTTACCCGTTGGCATAAGGTCAAACATTTTACCAATTGCATTACCTTGCGGGAACCTAACCCGCTACAGCGATTGTGTTGCTTAATATAAACGGAAGGAAATAAGTGTACATTTTAGTGACGGGCACCTTAACTTCATGTACGAATTAGAAGGTCGAGGGACAAACCTTTCTGGAGCGTTACCACCTTTCCTTGGGATTCGAAAAACTAAGTCAATACCTTCACGTATCCTGTGATTCCGAGAGACAAACCAGGTATTCCGAGATTCAATTCGCTGTAAAGTATTAGCAATGGACACCATAGTTCACGGCTTGAATATTAAAGTGCAGAGTCAAACCGTTGTAGAACGCCACGAATTAGTATAGAATCAAACCTTACTGAAGGACTTACCTTCCGACAAGCTATCACTCTGTGTCGCCAGAGTAACTTCGTATATAGAGTAGAAAAATAGTTTAAATTTTAGTGACGTGCACACTTATTTCATATTTTCTGGGAAGAAAATTCATATTTACCTTATCTACGGGCACCTTCACACCATGTATGGTTTAGACGATGGAGGGTCAATCCGTTCGAGAACGTTACCTCTTTGTTTGAGTGTCCAACCGCTATGTCAATAGATTGACCTATCCTGAAATTCCGAGATTCATACCAGATATTCCAGGTGTAAATCCGCTGTATAGTGTCAGCATTATAAAAGATACTCTACGGTATACATTTTAAAGTGCAGGGTCCCACAGTTGTGCAACCTTACCTATTGGTACAGAGTCTAACTATGCACCGAAGGCCGTACCTTCGGAGGGGCAAACCCGCTGTATCGAGAGTATAACATTGTGGGCAGAGGAACAAATTATTATACATTTTGGTGACGGACACCGTGATTTCATGTATGAATTAGAAGATCGAGGTGCAAACCATTAGAGAACGACGACAACGTCCTTGAGAGTCGAACGGCTATGTCAACAGGTTCACACATTCTGCGATTCCGGGAATCGAACCATGTACTCCAGGTGTAAATCCGCTGTTACAGCATTGGCAACAGATACCATAAGTCACGGTATGAATATTAAAGTAGAGAGTCAAACCGTCAGTGAACATTTCAGGTTTGTACAATGATATACATTCTACGGAATTCCTTACCTTCGGAGAACATTCCCGGCTGCAGGGTGTGTCTTGCTTCGTTTTCAGGGAAACAAATGAGTATACACTTTTGTGACGGGCACCTGAATTTCATGTAAGAATTAGAAGACCGAGCGACAAACCGTTCAGGATCGTTACCACCTTCCTGATATTCGGATGGCAAACTCTATAGCTTCACATAACATACGATTCCGAAAGGCAAACCAGGTAATCTTGGTGTGAATCCGCTGAAAAGTATTGAAAATGGACACCATAGTTCACGGTTTGAATGATAAGTTAGAGCGTCAAACCGTAGTAGAATGATACCTATTGGCATGCAGTCAAACTTTTTACCGAAAACTCACCTTCCGAGAAGCCCAACCCGCTATTGGGAATGTCTTGCCTAGTGATCGGAGAAACATGTCATTCTACATTTTAGTCACGGGCACCTTAATTTCAGGTATGAATTAAAAGTTCGATGGTCAATCCGGTACAAGAACGGTATCACAATTCTTGAGAGTTGTACAACTATATCAACTGCTTCATCCATACTGTGATCCCGAGAGTGAAAGCAGGTATTCCGGAAGACAATCCGCTGCAATGGACACCCAATCCACTGCTTGAATATTATGGTAGAGGGTCAAATCGGCTAAGAACGTTACCAATTGTTATAACGTCATACACATTACAGGATACCTTACCTTCCGAGAACCAAACCCTCTGCATCGATTGTATAGCTACGTGGTCAGAGAAACACCTCCGTCGTTACCTCCCACCTAAATCGTTACCACCTTCTTTGAGAGTCGAACGGCTAAGTCAATAGCTTCACCTCTCCTGTGATTCCGTTAGGCAAAGCAGGTATACCGCGAGTAAATGCACCATCAAATATTGGAATTATTCACCCAATTTCACGGTATAGATACTAAAGTTGAGCGTCAAACCGTTGTAGATCGTTATCTACTCGTATAGAGTCAAACTTTTTACGGAAGGCGTTACTTTCCGAGAAATCTATCCCGTTGTGGAGAGGGACCTGCTTAGTTCTCGCGCAAACAAGTATATATACATTTTAGCAGACGGATACATTATTTCCATGTATGAATATCAAAAGCGAGAGTCAAGCTTTTCGAGAATGTCACCGCCTTCTTCGAGAGAAGCAAATCTACGTCTATAGCGTCACTTATCTTGTAATTGCGAGAGTCAAGCAAGGTATTCCGGAAGTAAACCCGCTGAACAGGATTGGCATTAGACACTTTAATTCACGGTGTCAATACGAATGTATAGAATCAAGCATTTGTAGAACGTTACATATTGGCATAGACTATAACCTTTTGCCGAAACTCTTTCCGTCCGAGAAACAAACACGCTATGTCGAGAGCATGTAATCGTGTTCAGTGAACCACATTAGTACGGATTTCAGTGGCGGGCACCTTTTTTCCATGTATGAAATGTAATATCGAGTGTCAAATCGTTGGAATCCTAGCCACCTTCTTTTGGACTCGAACGGCTGAATCAGTAGCCTCACCTATTCTGTGATTTCGAGAGCCAATCCAGGTATTCCGGGAGTAAGTCGGATTGCAAGTGTTGGCAATAGATACCACAATTCACGATTTTCAGTATTAGAGTAGAACGTCAAACCATTGTAGATCGTTACCTAAAAGGTATATAGTCAAACTTTTTCCAGATGGTCATACCATCCGAGTAGACCAACACGCTCTAGGTATTGCGATGCTCAGTATACACGGAAACCAATTAGTAGACGTTTTAGCAGTCGAAAAATTCATTTTCATGTAGGTATACCAAAATTGAGACTCAAACTGTTCGAGGACGGTACCACCTTCGTTGAGAGTCGAACAGCTAAGTCAATAGCTTCACCTGTCCTGTGATTCCGAGGGTTAGATGCGGAGTCAATCCACAGTGCAGCATTACCCATGGGCACGATTAATCACGGTCTGAATATTAATGTGCAGTGTCAAATTCCTGTGGACGGTTACCTATTGCTATAGAGCGAAATATTATAGAGAAGGCCTTACCATCCATGAAGGTAACTGGCAGTATCGAGAGTATAACTTCGTATTCACAGAAGCATATTAGTATACATTTTAGGGACGGGCACCCTTAATCCATATATGAATTAGAAGACTAAGCGTTAAACCGTTTCTAGAACGTTACCACCGTCTTCGGGAGTCGGATTGTTAAGTCAATGGCAACACCTATCCTGTGATTTCGAGAGTTAAACAAGCTAATCCAGGACTAACTGTCCCGTGTAGTATTGCCAAAAGCCACCATAGTTAAAGGTATAAATATTAAGGAAGAACGTTATATCGGTGTAGAACGTTACGTATTCGTATGCAGTTAAACCATTTACCGAAGATCTTACATTCCGAGCATATAACCAGCAGTATCGAGGGTATGACTTCGTTGCTTGACAAATATATCAGTATATATTTTACTGATAGGCATCATAATTTGAAGTGTGACTTAGGAGGACGAAGGGCAAACAGTTCAGGAACGTTACTACCTTCTTTGAGTGTCGAATGGCTGGGTCAATAGCTTCGCTTATCGTGTGATTCCGGGAGTCAAACCAGGTTCGCCGGGAATAAATGCCCAGTACATTATTAGCATTAGACACCTTAATTCATGGTATGCATATTAAAGCATTGTGTCATACTGTTGTAGAACGATACCTACTGGTATAGAGTTATACTTCCGAACGAAAGCATTACAGTCCGAGAAGTAAACCCGCTGTATCGAGTGTATATCTCCCTGTTCAGAGGAGCAAATCAGTATGCATTTTAGTTACGGTTACCTTAATTTCATCGGGGAATGAGGAGATCGACTGTCGAACAGTTCGTCGAACGTTACCACCTTCTTTGAGAGACGAACTGCTAAGTTATTAGCTTCTACTATTCCGTGCTTCTGAGAATCAAATCAGGTATTCCGGTAGTCTATACACTGTACAGTATTGGCAATGGACACCTCAATTAACAGTAGGAATGTTATAGCAGAGCGACAATCCTTCCCAGATCGTTAGCACCTTCTTCGAGAGTCGCACAGATATGTCTACAGCATCACCTATCATGTCACTCCGACGGTCAAATAACGTATTCCGGGAGTGTATGCACTAAACAGTAATGAAAATCGACAGGATAATTAACAGTGTGAATAATAATGCTGAGCGTCAAGCTGTTTTAGAACGTTATATAGTTAACTTAAATATAATTAACGTTGGTATAACCTCATTCTTTTTACCGAAGACCTTACTTTCCGACAACCTAATCCGCCGTATTGAAAGTATAATCTCGGGTTCAGAGAAACATATTAGTGTACATTTTAATGACGGTCACCTTATGTTGATGTATGAGTAGGAAAATCAAGAGTAAAACGTTTCTAGAACGTTTCCATCAGCTTTGAGAGTCGAACGTATTAGATAACAGCTTCACCTGTCCTGTAATTCCGAGAGTCGGACCTGGTACTAAGCGAGTAAATTCGCTGCACACTATCGGCACAAATTACCCTACTTCCCGGTATAAGTATTAAACTATAGAAGGAAATCGATAGAGAATGTCAGCAGTTCGAATAATGTAAAACTTTTTACCGGTCTCCTTACCTTCCCACAATCTCACCCGCTTGTTGTATAGAGGGCATTACACCGTGTTAAGAGAAACACATTAGTCTGCATTATGGAGACGGACATCATATTTTCATGTTTGAAGTAGAATGTCAAGTGTTAAACCGATCGTGATAATTACCACCTTCTTCGAGAGTCGAATGGATAAGTCCATATCTTCGCGTATAATGTGATTTCAAGAGACAAACCACGAATTCGGAGAGTAAATCCGCTGAACAGAAATGGTAATAGCCTACTTAACTCGCGGTATGTATATGATTGTACATTTTGAAACCATTTTAGAGCGATAACTATTGCTATAGAGTCACACATTATAAAGAACGGCTTACGTTCCGAGAACCTAACCTGCTGTAACGAAAGTGCAACATCGCGTCCAGGGAATCAAACCATTATATATTTTAGTATCGGGCACCTTAACTTCATGTATGAATAGGAAAGTTCGAGTGAATATCGAATTTCAAACCGTGCGAGAACGATACCACCTTCTTTGAGAGTCGAACGGATATATCAATAGCTACACCTAACCTGTCATTCCGAGGGACAGACCATGTACTCCTGGAGTCAATCTACAGTGCAGTATTACCAATGGACACGATAATTCGCAGTGTGAATAGTAAAGTAGGGCGACAAACCATTGCAGACTGTTACCTATTGGGTACAGCGTCAAACTTTTGCCGAAGGCCTTACCGTCCGAGAACCATACCCGTTGAAGGGAGAGTCTTGCTTAGTGTACAGAAAATCACGATAGTGTACATTTTCTTGACGGGTATCTTAATTTCATGTCTGAATTAGAATATCGAATGCCAAACAGACCGACAACTATACCACCAGTTTTGATAGTCGAACGGCTGCGTTAATAACTTCACCAATCCTGTGATTCCGAGATTCACGCCAGGTATTCCAGGAGTAAATCCGCTTATCAATATTGGCATTAGACACCTTATTTCATGGTATGGATATTAAAGTGGAGATTAAAGTCGTTGGAGAACGATACAACTTGGAGTAAAGTCATACCCCTTACCGAATGCCTTGCCTTCCGCGAACGTAACCGGCTGTAGGGAGAGACTACCTTAATGCTCACATAAAAAACGGGGGGCATTGTAGCAGATGGATACCTTAATTTCGTGTACGAATAAGCAGATAGAGAGTCAATCCGTTCGAGAACGATAGCACCTTCTTTGTGAGTTGAACGGCTATGTCAATAGCTTCAACTGTCCTGTGATTCCGTCAGTGAAACCCGGTATACCGGGAGTAAATCCACCGCAAAGTATTGGCATTAGTCAACCTATTTCACGGGATAGATATTAAAGTACACAGTCAAACCGTTGTAGAACGTTAACTATTTGTATGGAGTCCAATTATTTACCCAAGGTCCTACATACCGTGAAGCAAACCCGATGTATAGGCAATATAACTTCGTGTTTAGAGAAGCTAGATACTATACATTTTCGTGACCGACACCTTAACTTCGTGTCAGAATAAGATGATCGAGGGCCATATATTTCGTGAACGTAATCACCATTTTCTAATGTCGCAGCAGTAAGTCAATAGCTGCACCTGTCTTGTTATTCCTATAGCCAAACCAGATATTCAGGGAGTCAATCCGCTGTAAACTATTGGCAGTGGACACCTTGACGCACGGAATGAATTAAAAAGTACAGAGTCAAACCGCTGCAGAACGATAACAATTTGTATAAAGACAAACATTCTACACACGGCTATACCTTCCGAGAAGCCTATCCCGCTGTATCGAAAGTATAACATAGTGTACAAGGGAGCAAATTAGTACAGACTTTCGTGAGTTTCACCATAATTTCATGAATTAATAAAAGAGCGAGGGGGCAAACTGTTCCATAATGTTACCACCGTCTTTGAGAGTCGCACAACTAAGTCACTAGCTTCACCTGTCCCGTGATTTCGCGAGTCAATCCAGGTACAGCGGAAGTAAATCCGCTAAAGCGTATTGGCAATAGACACCTTCATTCACTGTTTGAATGTCGAAGTAGAGTGACAAGCCGTTTGCGAACATTACCAATTGGCATAAAGTCAAACGTTCCACCGACGACCTTACAATCTGCGATGCTCACCGGCTTCATCGAGAATATATGTTGGTGTTCACAAAAAGAAGTGACGGGCACCTTAACTTCTTGTACGAAATAGAGTATCGACGGTCAAACCGCACGAGAACGTTGCCACACACATTGAGGGTCGAACGGATAAGTCAATAGCTTCACCTCGCCTGTAATTCCGGGAGTCAAGCCAGGTGTTCAGGGAGTCACTTCCCTGAACACTATTGGCAATAGGCACCTTAATTCACGGTGAATATTAAAGTAGGGCCTGAAGTAGTTTGCGAACGTAAACAAGTGGTTTAAACCTAAACGTTATACCGAAGACCTTATCCTCCGCGAAACAAACCCTCTGTATCGGACGTATTACTTCGTGTGCAGTGAAGGAAGATAGTAAACATTTTGGTGACGGGCATCTTAATTATATCTATGAATCAGAAGATCGATTGTCAAACCAATCGAGAACATTAGTACCTTCATTCAGAGTCGAACGGCTGTGTTAATAGTTTCACCTATCCTTTGATTCCGAGAGTCAATCCAGATACGTCGGGGCTAAATGCGTTGAACAGTTCTGGCAATGGAGCCCTGTATTCACAGTTTGAATATTAAAGAGGCAAGTCAAACCGTTGGAGAACATTACCAATTGGTATAAGGCCATACTTTTTAAAGAATATCTTACCTCCCGCGAACCAAACCTGCTGTATAGAGAGTATAACTTCGTGTTCAGGGAAACACAATAGCATACGTTTTAGAGACGGGCACCTTAATTTCTTGCACGGATTAGAAGGTCGAGTGGTATCCTTTTCCGGAGCGTTACCACCTTCATTGAGAGTCGCACAGCTAAGTCATTAGCTTTGCCTATTATATGATTCCGAGAGTCAAACCATGTACTCCATTTGCAAATCCGCTGAACGGTATTGGAAATAGACACCATAATTCACGGTACTAATTTTAAGGTACAGAGAAAAACCGTAGGCGAACATTACAAGTTGGTTTAAACATATTCTTTGTACGAAACACCTTGCCTTCCGAGGAGCTAGGCAGCTGTAGGAAGTATCTTGCTTTGCCTTCATGGAAAGAAATTAGTAGATATTTTCGCAGTCGGACATCATAACTTTGTATATCAATTTGAAGATCGAAGGTCAAACTGTTCGGGAATGTTTCCCATCCTTCGTGAGTCGAACGGTAAAGTCAATAGATTCAACTATCCTGTGATTCCGACAGGCAAACCAGATATTCCGGATTAAATCCGCTGGAGAATACGGGCAATAGGGGCCATAGTTCACGGTTTGAATATTAAGGTGGGGCGACAAACCGATTGTGAACGATACCTATTGGTATACAGCGAAAATTATTATCGAAGTCTATCCATTCTAAGAACCAATCCCGCTGTATCCAGAGTATAATTTCGTGTCGAGAGAAACAAATGTGGATACACTTTAGTGACGGGTAAATTAATTTCATGTATGAGTTGGAAGATCGGGGGTCAAGCCATTCGAGGACGCTTCCACCCCTTTGGAGAGAGGAATGGCTGAGTCAATAACTCCACTCACCCTGTGATTCCGAGAGTCAAACAAGGTATTCCAGAAGTAAGTCCGCTGTGCAGTATTGGCTTTAGACACTCTATTTCGCGGTATAAATTCTAAAGTACATAGTCAATCCATTCGAGAACGTTACCAATTGGTATAAAGTCATTCATTTTACCGAATACCATACCCTTCGAGAACCTACCCCGCTGTATTGTGTGTATAACTTCGTGTATAGAGAAACCGATTGGTATACATGTTAGCGATGGGCACAACAGCGTTATGTTTGAATTAGAAGATCGTGGGTCAAACCGTTCGCGAACGTTGCCATATTCTTTGAGAGTCGAGCAGCTAAGTTAATAGCTTCACCTATCCCGTTACTCCGAGTGTCAAACCAGGTATACCTGCGGTAAGTCCGCTGAGCAGTATTGGCAATCGGCACCATAATTCACGGTAGGAATATCTAAGTTGAGGGCCAAACCGTTGGAGATCATTACATATTGGTACAACTTCAATCTTTTTGCCAGATACCTTGCCATCCGTGGAGCTAACACGCTGTAGCATATGTTTTGCTTTGGGTTTATGGAAACAAATTATTACATTTTACAGACGGACACCTTATTTTCCGGTATGAATTAGAAGGTCGATGGTCAGACCGTTCGAGTACGTTACCACCTTCTTTACGATTCGAACGATCAGGACAATAAGCTTCAGCTATCCTGTGATTCTGAGAGTCAACCCACGTATTCTGGGAGAAAATCCACAGAACGGTATTGGCAATAGACACCTTAATTCACGGTATAAATAGTAATGTACAGGGTCAAATCGTTTCACGGTCATACGGTCAAACGGTTTATCCAAGACCTTACCCTCCGAGAATCTAACACACTGTATCGAGTGTACTACTTCGTGTTAAGGGAAGCATATTAGTATACATTTTAGTGACGGGCACCGGTATTTCATGTATGGATTAGAAAATCGAGTGTCTAGTCTTTCGGGATCGTTGCAATGTTCTTTGACATTCGAACGTCTAAGTCAATAGCTTTACAAAATCCTATGATTCAGAGAATCAAACTAGGTATTCCGGGAGTAAATGCGCTGAACAGTATTGGTAATAGAAACATTAATTCACGGTTTGAATGTTAAAGCAGACCGTCAAACCATTGTTGAACGTTGCCTATTGGTAAAGAGTTATACACTTTCCAGATAGCCTTACCTTCGGAGAAGCTAACCCGCCGCATCTTAAGTATACCTTCCTGTTGACAGAAGCAATCTAGTAAATATTTCAGTGACGCGGACATTAATGTCTTTATGAATAAGAAGGTCGAGGGTCAAACCGTTCGAGAAAGTTGCCAACTTGTCTGAGTTTCGAAAGGATAAGGAAATAGCTTGTCAGATCCTGTGACTCCGAAAATCAAACGAGATAATCCGGGAGCAAATGCGAATAACAGTATTCGCGATCGACACCCTAATTCACGGTGCGAGTACTAAAGTACAGTGTTCAACCGTTGTCGAACGTTCCTTATTGGTATAGAGTCAAACTTTTTACCGATGTCATATCTTCCGAGAATCTAACCCCCTGTACCGAGAGAATAACTTCGCGATCAGAGATACAAATTGGTATACATTCTAATGGTGGGCCCCTTAATTTCATGAATGAATAGCTAGATCGAGTGTCAAACCGTTCGAGAATGTTATCCCCTTATTTGAAGGTCGCAAAACTGAGTCAATAGCTGCAGCTATCCTGTAATTTCGTTAGGCAAATCAGGTAATCCAGGAGAAAATTCTCTGAGCTGTATTGGCTGTAATCACCTCAACTCCCTATATGAATATTAATGTACAGTGTCAAACCGCTGGAGAACGTTACCAATTAATATTACGTCATATTCCTTACCAGACACCTTTCCTTCCTAGAACCGAACCCACTGTAGCCAATGTCATGCTTAGTGCTCACGGAAGCAAATTAGGAGACATTTAAGCTGACGGACAGCATCTTCTTGATGTATGGATTAGAAGATCGAGTGTCAAACCGCTCGGAAAAGTTGTCAGTTTCTTTGAGAGTCGCGCAGCTAAGTCAGTAGCTTCACCTATTCTGTGATTCTGAGGGACAAACTAGATATTCCAGGAGTAAATCCGCTGAATAGTATTGGCAATATACACCCTAATTCTCGGTATGAATATTAAAGTAGGGCGTCAAACCGCTTGAGAACGTTACCTGCAGGCACAGCGTCAAACGTTTTACTGAATGCCTTACAGTTCGAGAACCTAACCCGCCGTGTCGAGAGCATAGCTGCGTGTAGTAAACATTTTAGCGACGGGGAACTTAATTTCTTTATGTATAACACGATCGTGGGTCAAACCGATCGACAAAGCTGCCACGTTCAGTGAGAGACGATCGGCTAAGTAAATGGCTTCACATGCCCTGTGAATCAGAAAGTCCAACCAGGTATTACGGAATTAAGTCCGCTGTAGAGTGTTTGCAGTAGACACCATAATAATCGGTTTGAATATTAAAGCAGTCCGCCAAACAGTTATAGATCATTACCTACTGGTATAGAGTCAAACGCTTTTCAGATGGACTTACTTTCGGAGAAGCTAACCTGCCGTTTCGGGAGTATAACTCCGTCTCCAGAGAACGAAATTGGTATTCATTTCAGTGAATGGCACCTTAACTTCATGCATCAATTAGAAGAAAGAGCGCCAAACTGTTCGAGAAGGAATCCAGCCTCTTTAGGATTCGAACGTATGAGTCAGTAGCTTCACCTGTCCTATGATTCCGAGCGCCAAAGCAGGTAATCCGGAAGTAAATGCGCTGTACAGTATTGGCAATAGATACCTTAATTCCCGTATTGGATGTTATAGTATAACGTCACCCCCGTGTGAGAAGGATACCAATTTCTATATGGTCAAATGTGTCGTTCTATCGAAGACCTTATCGTTCGAAAAACTAACCCACTGTACCGAGAGTACAACTTTGTGCTCAGAGAATTAAATTAATATACATTATAGTGATTCCATCCTATTCTCATGTATGAATAAGATGTTCGAGGACGGTTACCACACACTTTATCCTAACAGCTACGTCAACAGCGTCGCATATTGGCAGTAGACACCTTCATTCATGGTATGAATATTAAAGTCGAGCGTCAAATCGTTTAAGAATGCTACCAACTGGAATAACGTATAACTCTTTAAAGGATACCACACCTTCCGAGAGTATAACCCCTCACTATCGTCGGAACAACATCGCGTTTATAAAATCAAATTAGTAAACATTTTAGTACTGGGCCCGTTACTTTCGTCTATGAGTAAGAAGGTCGAGTGTCAAAATGTTCGAGCACGTTTCCAGCTACTTCGAGAGCCTAACGACTGCGTCAGCAGCTTCACCTATAGTCGTGATTCCGAGAGTCAAGCCTGCCATTCTAGGTGTAAGACCGCTGAACAGTATTTGCAATACACACCTTAATTCATAGCATGAATATTAAGGTTGAGAGTGACTCCATCGGAGAAAAATACCAATTGGTATATAGTTATTTCCTAACACCCATACCATAGATTCCGAAAACACAAGCCGCCGTAGCGATTGTCTTGCGTCGGGTTCACAGGAACGCATAAGTAGCCATTTTAGCAGACGGACACCTGATTTTGGTTAAACAGCAGAATATTCGGGGGTAAAACCGATCAAGAAAGTTGCCAGCTTCTGTGAGAAACGAACGGCTAAGTCAACATCTCAACCTATCCTGTGATTCCGAGATTCAAACCTGGAATTTCGGGAGTTAATCCGTTCAACTGTATTGGCCATAGGCACATTAATTCACGGTTTGAGTATTAAAGCCGACCGTCAAACTGTTGTATAACGTTACATATTTGTATAGAATCAAAAACATTACCGATGGCACTACCTTAAGAGAAGCTAACCAGCCGCAACGATAGTATAACTTTGTTTTCAGAGGATCATATTGGTAGTCAATTTAAAGACGTGGTCCTAAATTTGAATATAAATAAGAAGGACGGGTGTCACACGGTTCGAGAAAGTTACCACATTCTTTGAGACTCGAACGGCTATGTCAATAGCTACACCTAACCTGTGATTCCAATGGTCAATCCACGTATTCCTGGAGTTAATTCGGCTGAATAGTGGATGACAATAGTCACCCTATTTCATGGTTTGAATATAGAAGTAGAGCGTCAGACCGTTTGAGAGCGATACCGATTGGTATAAAAGTCTAACGAATTACCTATGGCCTCACCTTCCGAGAACCTGACCCGCAGCAACGAAAGTATAACTTTGTTTCCAGTGAAAGAAATTGGCATTCATTGCAGAGACGGGCACCATAACTTCATGTATGAATTAGAAATTCGAGGGAAGACCCCCCGAGGACGTTGCGACCTTCTATGAGAGACGAACGGCTAAGTCAATAGCTTCACCCATCTTGCGATTCTGAGAGTCAAACCAGGTATTCTGGGAGCAAATGCGCTGTGCAGTATTGGCAATAGACATCTTAATTCACGGCTTGAATATTAAGGTAGATCGTTAATCCGTTTGAGAGCATTGCCAATTTCTGTAAAATCAAACACGTTGCCGATGGCCTTACCCTCGGAGGAGCAAAGTCGCCGTTTCAAGGGTATAACTTCGTGTTCGGAGAAAGAGGG
>NW_027470320.1:0-39843 GCF_051020765.1 Lasioglossum baleicum
CTGGCAATGAACATGGGAGGGGTAAATCCAGAAAATCCTCTCCTAAAGACATGATTAACATATATACCATTTATGTAACGGGCGAAAGTTCTTTTATCTTGCATAACTTCGACTAATCCACAATGATTTTAATTGAATAAATGACCAAATACCTGACATATGAATATCGAAGGAAAATATTGATGCTGAACAAATAACTTATTAGTGAAAGCAAAGACTGTATGTAATGATTTTAATGGACTGTGACTGACTCTATTGACCTCAATTTAACAGTCAGTAAAAACAACCTCGGACGATTTCTTCGTCAAAGCACATTTTCGAAAATATTAGTGTGCAAAATTATTGTTTTGACCTCAAGATCTCTGTGTCGCGAAGCGTTTTCTAGCACATAATATTCAATGCATTTTGGAAGGAAAGAAAGATGACTCCAATATTAATACGTTTCTAGTTTGACTATAATTTGTGGTATGGAAATCGAATAATTAAGTAATTCGACATTAACGATAAAGGAAAAATGGAATTATGATGATTATACATATTGCAGTATCGAAGTCGAATGCCCTTCGACTTCTACTGTACAATATATTCCAACACATCGGTATTAAAATATTTATGTCAATATTTCTCTATAATAAACTAATTAACAATACTTTACTATTTATGTTACCACTACTTTGCATGACAATATACTAATTATCCCTACATTTATTATCATTATTCAAAAACGCGATGTGCAGGAAATCCTATTCTGAATTAGTAAATAAAGTATACAAATGATATTGTTACTTCTCCGGAATATAATAAACATCCGCCGTAACTATGCTCAGCAAGAAATTCAGCGCATACAACCAGTCAACGGTGCCGACTCGGACCTACGACATGATTGAGTGTCTGGAGGAATCATACTGCATGCGACACACCGATGATGCGATGAACTATGGTTATAACTGCGGATGAGTGCAAATAATTTGAATTATTACTCAGAGGAAAATAACGACGGCGTTAGCAAATAATTGCGATCGAGGTACAGCAACATGCGAGATATTTTAATTTCTTACTCGAATATAACGCCCTTAATGAATTAATTTTGAAGAATCAAATATTAAATATGTATAATAATATAAAACAGTGAACAAATTACCTCTTCTTCGAAACCTCTCACATCGATATAACAACACGTACGAATTCCGAAGATTCCCATCATACGACCGCGACCAACGGACGAATCTCCTTTATTCACGCTGCAGCCCGTTCAACGAAGATTTTAGTTGCATAATTATTCGTCACGTAGCGCGCATTCTACGCATAATATGTAATTTATAGAACATTAAATATGCAATGTCTACGCTCTATCCGCCCGATTCGTCAGCGGCGAGCCCATCGCGGCTCGGACGCTGCATTTTTTGCGCACATCCAGTTATGCCATCACCGCGAGATTCGGCTGTTACAGTCGCAGCGAAATTGCATCGTTATTTGAGATTTCGCTGCCGTCGTAAATCGCTCGGAATGGGTGCGACCCGCCTTTATTTCGGCGAAGACAAACTGGACTTCGCGCGTCGCGATGGCCATTCACGACGAGCTGTTTCACTCACTATCGCTGACAATTATCTAGGATTGTCGTCACGACTTCGAGCACAATGCCGCCGTTTGACTGCCGCGATCCCGATGCCGCTGAGTGCCATTTGCATAACGATGGTGGATCACTTCGCGGCGAGTCGTTGCTGCTGCTCGTGCGAGAGATAATCAAGAAGTTATATCGAAGAGAAATTGTAGAGAAATCGTAGGTACACTGTGAATATGACTCTGAACATACAAGCGGTGTCGAAATGACTAGGTTGGAACTCTTTGTACTTGGAACCATCGGTTACAGGCGGCTACATTTAACTAAGTCGATTCTTCTTCCCATTGGAGCATCGTAATTTACACACATCTTTTTCAATTACAATCAATCGATTAATGTTGTATATGCACGTCGAACTTTAGTGAAGACAACATGTGGGTAGCTCTAATGTTAATTCGATGTATTATTACATATGCATTTTGTACAGTTTGATAATGCTCTATGTATCATTAATTATACCGGTCTAGAATCTTCTCAGTTGTCCAAGGACCAGACCAATCGCGACGTATACCTCGTAGTTTCTGTCGTAGAAAATTCCGAAAGTTTTAAGGGTTCGTTTGGTTATAGTAATCATGAAGTCTCTGAAGACTCAGGGTACACAGGGACTTGCGTGTGGGACCTCGGGTTAGGCTAGTCCTGGAAGGTTAGGCACTTGAGATGAGTGCGAAGATTTGATCGAGAGCCGAGAACTTGCGGCGTAGTTCGAGGATACCGAAGTAATCCCGAGACTTCTAGGTTAGTCCGGATGTCCTCCGTGATTCTTGTGACTACGGCTTGACGGTTCCAGGGAATATAGAGGATTCGCAAACTCTTACAGAGTCCGGAAAGGTCTGCCTCTGTTTGGAGCCGTTCTACCGCATCGCGTCTCAATCGTTCAAAATGGTCGATTGTCTTAGATAGCTCATTTCTCCAGCCTGCGACGCCCCATCCATTTTCCTTACACTGGCTAAATAACAGAGATGGAGTACTTCTCCATTCAACGAGCAACCAGCTTGAGGATGTACACGGCGTTAATTCATAAGAGTGGGGTAATTCGGCGAGGTGGCATCAAACGCAAGTCTGCCAGATTATTGCGATATCGCCAGACAGGGGCGAAAACGAAGCTTCTTGTCCACTTCAATATTCCAATTAACCGAAACACGCTTACTAATCTCGACACAGAGGGTAATTAACACGATGATTCATAATGCCATGTTAATTACCACTCGCGTGCCAAATCGCGTGCGCCATTTTCCCCTCGGTACAGCCTAGACCTAGCAGGAAACTCCCGAATATCTTCCATTTTGCATTAAGCCTAATCGAAACCACCGCCTTTTCGAATCGGTCTCGATGAGTTTCAAGGCCCAAAGTTCATCGACGCTCGGTGGTATCATTTCACAGTTTTCTCAATGGCGCATAGATGCAATCGGAGTTTCCATTGGGGTTAATTCAAGGGGAACAAGGGATGAGGAAGAAGGGATCGCTGGTACATGGCGAACTCGCTGCTATGAATGGGGTGAATAGGTAATATCGGTATCTACTGCGAAACGGCGCGCTCGTCTTTCGTAAGCGGAAAGTCCCGCTAATGCATTTAAATTCGAGCAAGAGGGACGATTTACGATCCGAATTTACTATGGAACCCCAGATTCCATGGTCTGCGAGATATTCAAGGAGGGGCATGACTCCCGGTGCCGAGCCCACCAGGGGCAATGCGACCCGCATCTGTCAGGAATTCCACGGGTAAATGTCGAATTTTCTGGAGGAACCAAGCATAAGGACATGCAGCGATATCTATACTGCACCTCCTCGATATCCAGTCCCGTTCGACATTCTCTCCCTCTCTTTCCCTCCTAGATTGTCACAGAATGAGACATTCCGATAGTTGTGGCAGCTGTGTTCACCTTCTTGCCGAGCTTGTTTGACTTCACCTCCATTCTTCTCCGTTTTCCTTCCTTTTATGCCCCCTTTTCCTTTGGGATATATACCCGGTGCTGGTTCGAGTGGGACGCCACAATTATTTCCGATGTTACAGAGGGTATAACGGAATCAGAGTTAAATGACCTCATGGCGTATGTGTGATGGTTGGAAAGGGGTCAATGTTGTCCTTGAAATAGAATAAACAAATTTGATTCACAGCTCACATGCTTGCAGTTGCTTTTTACGGATGCGAAAGGCAATCGCAAGTATGCAATTGTCGGCATTAATGTGTATTATGTTTCGGTACTCGTTACAGATCGGTAGTTCTGTCGTCAATGCGTATCTTTTGTGACGCGATATTTTAACAGGAATGAAAAAGAATGCATATCTTCAAACGGATAAGGAATATATACGCAGAAGGGAATATTACCGCGTTAGCTGGAGATGTATGGCTGCTTTGACAATGCGTTGGAATAAATTACCGATAACAGCCTAATTAATAAAAATACGAATTTTTGTAGGAACGGAATGATATTTTGAAGCTTGTCATTGGAATGAAAAAAAGTTAAATTGTGTATGTACATGGGTCTCAATAGGCCGACGGACCAGAAGTTACCCGTGTAGATGTGTTTAACTCGCACATTTGAAGAAAATTTTGCGATTGCAGGAGGCCAGTTGTTCGATATATCGGTGATAATAACATCGAGACATAGATACGCATCAAAAATGGAAAATTGACTCATCATCTATTGAACAAATCATTTGTACAAAAATGTACAAATTGCCAAATTTATTATTAGTAACTAATTAAAATTCTCCTCGCTAAATTTCCCGAGTCGCGAATTTACAATAAAAATAAGAATATTTATCAATCTTTAGCTATCGTTGACGTAGTTTATAACCGCTAACGAGAATGCAATTATTACTTGCAAATCACGCGGAGATTACTAAATTGATTATTACTAACGGACTGTAGGCGACGTGAATTTATAACGAAAGTGAAAGAATTAATAATTTATCCACTATTACAGCGGAAAGTTAATAATCGGATTTCGACGGATCGATGTCTATATAAAGAACATTGCCACGCGACTCGGTTCATTTGTCGGTTCGTCCCCCGACTGGTAACATCTAAATTTGCTTCGCTGTAGTGTGGTTAGGTGCCCGAAGCAAGGTTGTGAGTGTCTACGCCACTTACGTACAACTCCATAAACAATTTATTTAACATTTTTTTCTCTTAACGTCCAGTTTTATCGTCTTCAGCGTCTCATTATTTTGTCTCCTTCCAGCTTCCATTCTGTCGTCTCTATTCATCTTCTCTAGATAATTCAAATATCTCGTATAATATTAGCGACTGTCCCCGAACAAATTGAAAGTAATCTAGAAAAATCGTTACGTTCCCAAAATCCGCGGACCCTGTACTTGCGGTCCATGTTGCTGATGCATTTGCTGGTTTTTCATGCTCTTTGCAGACTCTAAATGATAGAGCTCGCCACCTTACACCACCTGTTAACCACGAGGGATTTCAAAACGAAATTATTTTATCGAAATCCAGAGGTGAAATAGGGTGGAAACATCCGTCGGGTGATTTCTCGAAACGGGCTAGCCCCGGAGAGACTTGCCCGTGAAAATATCGATAACGGAAGAAGCGATGGGTATCCATTCAATGCGCACGTTGGAAGGAATTTTTCGAAGAGCCAAGTAAGCGAAATCAGTTTGTCGATTTTAGGTATCGGGGCGTTTGAATACAATCGGAGCGGTTACATGTCCGGAAAAATCAGAGAAACATCGAACATCGCGCGGGGAGATATAACGTGGGGGCGAAATTTCTAAGCGAATGGAATCCGACGGGGTGGATTGTTTCGCTTAATGCCTGGTCTGGTGTTCGGTGGTCGATATAGCAGCGAAATTTTTCATATCAGCGTTCACTTCGACGCTACAGCCGTAGATAATTCGTTGCCGCATTTTCGGCTTCATCTTTCCCGCGATCGAGAGCAAAATTACATTTGGTCGGGAATAAAATTACACCGCGATCTGTCCGTGACACTGACGCCTAATTCACTGCCTAAATTAGAATTTCCGACTTTCGGATCCACCGAATTTCCAGCCGATCCCGTATAATGTTACCCTCGGCCGTGTTTCAATATCGGCGGCTATCGCTTTACGCAACCTCCACGCGTTTCCGACACAACGAGCTGCTGTAAACAAACTTTGCTCGGATATAGCATAGAGATATGTCGTACTACTCGGTACGAACAGACGTTGCACGGAGATAGTATGGAAATAAATTGGGGTGATCGCCAATAGATATCCAACCTGACGATGGGAAAAATCTACCTTCAGCCTCATCATTTTCTGCTCTCGATATTCGATCCTTATAGAAGGTTGATTATCAATAGAGCTACGAATAGAATACGAATCCTCCGATAGGAATAGTTCGACAAGAAGCTGCAAGGCTCGTTGTTATTTTAAAGGTTAGGGAAATGAATCCGGAACATATCATTTCCTATTCGGAGTTCGGAATAATCGAAGTTCATTATGTCTCTATACGCAAATTTAGGATCCGTATCTGGGTAAAAGGAAGCTAAAAGCCAAAGGGGAAAATTCGAACACCTTGCCGTCTTTAATGATCTGTCTAGGCAAGCACAAAAGACGCAACAGCAAGCAGGTAATCGTACCCAGGATACGCGAAAGGGCTGAGTATGGGGGACTCTCATTGAAGGAACACTTTTGCACGATTGATCAAGCAAATGTCATACACCACGGGAGCTTTTTCTAATGATATATTCCGAAACGTTGGTTACGAGGTAGTCTGTTAGTCTGGCAAAGGAGATTCAAGGCAATAAGTGGAAAGCAACGAGTGAAACGACATACGCGGTCATTGTTAGAGGAGCATTCCCAGTTTCCTTGACCCTCAGTTCGGTTCGCCATGAGCACTTGTTCGGAACAGACATCATGGCAGACGATATTCGAGAGATAAACACTCGCCATCGGTGCAATGGGTATTTTGTCATGTCGCTAGAATTGCATGCCAAATCCACGTCGTTCATCCATTTGCGGTCGCGGACGATTCTGCGCTCGATAGACATATCATATCGCTCCAGCGATACGCAGGAAAGACGACTACCCCCCCCCCCCGTTGGCCTGGGTCAACAGACGCACAGGCGATTTATTACAATACTCAACGCGGTGAATATTATTTTGCGTGCCCTTTTTAGCCTTTAGGAGCCGTCAAAATTACGCGGAAACTTAATTCGCGCCAATTCTTCAGCGCGTTCCATTGCGCTCGACAAATGACGTTCAATCGCTCCCTCCTTGCGCCTTCCAGTTCAGTTTAATTATCATTAATGCGAATAATTAAGAGGGGGAATTCGATTGTTATTCCGGACGGTGGCTGGAAATTGGAATTTCGATCGTGCTATCTTTCCAATACTACCTCCAATTTAACTTCTCATCACACTTCTGAATATTTACGTTTCACCTCTCTCGGACGAGCAAATAATGTGCGCAAGTAGTTTCTCCTTCATCAATGGCGGAAATTGTCTTCCGCATTTTCCGCCCCATTCTCCGATACAAATGCAGGAGTGGTAAGCTGAAACAACGACGCATCGACGAACTGAAGGAGAGTGTTATAAAAACTCGTATCTCAGGAATCGGCGTAAACGACAGCTTCTTTACAGATCTTTATCGACACTTATGACAGAGCCAAAAACATTTAATCCTCGCTCTGCCACGAAATAACAGCGAAATGGTGAAAAATACATCATAATATGAGAATACTAGTAAATTGAGGAGAACAGAACGAAGGTTATATAAACGCGAAGATACATGATAATAAATTATTAGAATTTAAACTCGACATTGAGAATGTACCATCGGTATTTTGCACCTAAATCGTTGGGCGCGAGTCCGCACAAGGCAACCTTGAGCATTGATTTGGTTCGCGGTGTCGAAATGAACGTTATGGCTACCCTTTACCCGGAAACAAAATAATTGCCGCGCGATCTGTCTGCCGTGTTTGGTATTCCGCTTGCTTTCTTGGACCACGTGGACGGACGTATTCGGAGCTGCGGGTCATTGGAGCAGTGCACCGTGGGTTTGTTCGAATGAATACGTAAATCCTTGATTATGGGAGGAAAAACTCGATTAGATGAGTTCCCTTCTTGCAATGTGTTGAGAGTAGAATTGACCGCATTGGTCTCGAGAATCGAAATATCACCCTGGCTTAAATATCGCCGAATACGCGGATTATAGTATTACGGTTTTATGTTTAAATTAGAGCAGTTTCTCCGTCGGAAACTTGGAGGCAACCGCCGCGGAGCCTGTATGGAGGATTGCTGTACGGCAGCAGAAGTTTGCGCCATTAATACTTCGTTTCCGGGATATAAAGCTGGATCGAGCATATTATGCTATGCGGACCAGTGATTATGGCGCGGTCCGTTGCAGTTGAGCGAAGGATAGACGAATGAAACGTGTCCCGCGACTTGCTTCGGCCACGTAGCCGAGTGAAAACGCACCTGCATCTGGAAAAGAGCGGTTTGCGAGGTTTGATAGCGGCGTCGGCTGCCCGGGATGTGCGAGAAACGCGTTCCCAGGGAAGATTTAAGACTCCCAAGAAAAAAGAGATGCACGTAGATATTGCCATGCCTTAAAACATCACGGAGATATACACTTGGAAATGTCGTTCGCCTTGTCGGCCGATGAAGTTATGGCAGATCGGAAACACCTATGCCTCGCGGCGAACTTTTACCAACCGGTTCGTCGTACGTTCGGACTTGGCGACGGGGAATTATGTCCCCGACGGCGTGTTCCGTGCCGGCCTACACCCCGTCCTCTTCCGGATCGTTCCGTCGCCCGAAATACGACGCCTGGCATCGAGTGAACGGAACGTTAGCGGTTCCCGATATGTTCTAGCGCGATATTAGTTTTCAACGCATCGAGAATACGCGGCTATTTATTACACGATCCGCGGAGGAATAGGCCATTTACGAGACACAGCCATAAAGAGCGCGGGTTAAGTTCGGGGAACAGCTCCGCGTGTCTGGCCAGGTATTACCATATCCCTGGTTGAAGGTAATGGCTATACATAGCTTGTATCGCTAATATTTTAGGCGATATCTCACGGATGATCGTATAGCTTGCTGAAGGAATAACTGGGATGTAGTGCATTAGCCGATCCTGACGCGATGTAACCCGCCATATTACATCTTTTTCGTGAAGTTCCCTAGTATAACTTGCGACCGGGATGTCAGGCGCTTGTCACCACGGTCTCCCAGTAACCCGCACAACGAGCACGCAGTCCAAGCTCCTATATGGTATACCTTCCTGTTTGGTAGTCTTCCGTCTCGTGTCATCAACGGCCCCACGCGATCACTACGCGACGCCGTCCCTCTCTATCGCGGCTTCCGAGACAGTCGGGCCCCCACCCAATCACCAGCGGTTCGACTTGGCGCCTGGCTATCATAGAATCAAGACTGACCGGCAATTCCTTCCTCCAGGGCCATACACTCTAGGATAGTTCCCAGCTGGCGTAGCGGCGAACTCACGATGTGCTCGCCGCCGCATTCGTCCCATGCGTATAGGGACCACTTCCACTCTTATCCATTCCACGGTCTCCTTGTGCAGCATCACGTACTCGCAAAAGTCGACCATCCGGCGCCATGACCTCTTCTTCTCCACCATTCTAGTGATAATGACGGAGAGCGACGAACTCGCCAGCAACACGACTCCACCCGTGCGTACGGCCGCCTACGGCAAGGAACGGACGCTACTCAGGGAATCGAACGTGGATCGTCCTGGCCGGAGGCCGTACTGTTTGTCATCGAAATCCGGGCCCATCCCCAGTAGGTCCTCCTTCAAACGGATTGCCTGTACCCACTCGAGGAGTTTCCCAGCCTCGCTGAATAGGCAGGTGGACGGGTACGCCGTGTGGGAGTCGGGGCTCTTTCCCTGCTTCTTGAACAAAGCAACACATAACAGCCTCCAGGTTATGGGAAACTTACCTCTCTGCTGGCATTCGTTCAGCCGCTGCATCGTCCTGTCACATAGTGCACCCTTGGCGAGCGCCGACGGCCGGCCCGGAATACCATCCGGTCCGGGTGGTGCCTCTCTCGCCACTAGTTTCCGTGCCAGCAGCTCTAGTTACTCCCTGCTGAGATCGAGGTCGTCCGAGGTCGTCCGTAGTCTTATCCGACGACTGGTCTGTCGATGCCAGCCCCGCCTCCATAGCATTGTCATGTTTGCCGTTAGGAACAGAGTGTTGACGACTCGCCGTACGAAGCGGGGTCCATGCTTTCTGTCAACGGAGCGACCTCGGCCCTTTGCTTCCCTAACACGATCCGGTAAGCCCGACCGCAGTGGTCGTCGTAGAACTTCCGCAGAAGGTCGTGCCAACTCTGGGCCTTAGCCGGAGCGACTTGCTGGTCCATCTGAACTCCGTGTGCTGCGTGGCCTCCTCCTCACTTCTTGTCATTCTTCTGTGACGGGCACGGGGGTATCGGCATCGAGCGAAATTTACGCGTTCGCGCAGAACTGCGAGCTCAACTCCCGACCAGTGCATCGAATTGATCGGCTTTGCTGCAGCCTGTGGCATGGTATTCTCGCACGCTGGCTTCTTGGCATCGTGGAGCCATGCTGCGCCATCCTGGGGATCGTGGTCATCGATCGTTAGGAACGACCATAACTCCACAGGTGCCGCGGCTAGAAGGATGTCCACGTCGAATAGTCTAATCCCCCATCGCGTCGCTGCTGATCTTCCAGTTTATGTCTAGCACCCGTGGGGGCTCCAGTCCACGTTGTCCTTATCTTCTTCTTTCTGGCACGTAGCACTCCATGCTAATGAAGAGGGTGATGCTCGGGGTTTCTACTTCGTAGGCCACTCTCCAATGCTTCACTCGTTGCAAGGCAGCAGGAGAGAAAAAGGACAAATCCGCGATGGACGTGCCCTGTTGGCCTCGCGCATGTGTTTGTAGAGCTCCGGTAGAGGAACCGGAGCTCCGATCAGTCTGCCCAGTCGTGCAACGCCTCGTCCTTCGCGTTCGCCCTCGGTGAGCCCCGTGCCGATGCGCGGGTGTCCCCAGAATACCAGGACATGCCTCACCACTCGATGTAGCAGTATTTCCAAGGTGTTCCGGTGTTGCCCACCACACCGTCGTGACGATACCGTGAAGGTCGTCGACACAATTGCCATGGCCGGTACACTGTACGTCTCACCGACCACAGCCTTAGCGATATCTCACTTCGCGAGCGACTATGCTAAATGATCCAGTAACACTCTGTTATTGCGGATATTTGCCTGGAGGATGTAGAATTGTAGACCCAGTCCATGATCCGTTCCAGGCCCGCCGCCGCCCCTGTCGGCCGTGGAGACTTTCCGCTTACTACTGGTCTCGCTGCTGTACTCATCGTCTTCTTCGATGTGGGAGGAGAGCAGGCATTACTGTTCTGTATCCGGCCTCCGGGCTATGGGCGGCAGAGACCGGGCACTTGTGTGCCGGCGCGAGGCACCCATCGACTTAATGTCCCTGTTCCCCGTATCTGAAGCAGGCCACGCTTCTATCTGTGGTGGTGGGCCATCGTGCCCTGCCGTGGCCAACCTCTAGGCACTTGAACCGCTAGAGATGGCGAGCCTCCAGCGCTTGCACCCGGGCCCTCTTCAATCCTGCCGCTGTCCAGTATATTGCGGACGACGGGGCGGTGGAATTTGACCTAGATCGTCCCTAGACCGGGCGAGGATAGACGGACTTCCACGCATCTGATTTTGGAATGGCTGCAGTCACGTTTCATCGCCACTGCCTTCACGACCGTCTGTGTGGCTTCGGCGCCGTATTGACCCGTAACATGTTGCACAGCAGTATCAGATGGCAGGGCCACTATGACGCCCATTTCTTGCTGGGCCGTCCATATTGTGCCGGCTAGGCGTTGGGCCGTCCTCTCGGCCTCTGGGCTTCCTAACTCAAGTGTGAGGCCCCCGGTAACGGCCCTTCTTGGCTTCACCTCTACAATCTCCAGGTCCTGCCGATTGATTTTTCTACTAGCCGTTGCCATTACCGTGGTATACCTCTCTTCGGACGGAATAATCAGTGCTAGGGTTATCGCCGCTCGTGCAGGAGCCTTTTACATCTTTACTTTACGCTGCGGTTGCTTCGCACCTGCGGCTCGGAGGTTCCAAGGCGCTCTGCTTCCGTGGACGATGCCACCTTCGACTTTTCCTTTTTGGCCATTCGGCCCACAACCATGTCCCACTACATCATCCGCGCGGGGGTCACCTTCCCGGCGGTGGTGTATTCGTTCAGATAGAAGGGTGGGGCCGCATCTTGCGTCCCGGAAGATGTCAAGATCGCGGTCACATTATGCCCCTTCTACTTCGTGGCTGACTTTTGTTCTAAGAGCTACCACCGTTGTTGTCCCTTGTGTCGAGACCCCTGTAGCTACGGCGGCAGAGGCAATCCGGGCTTCAGCGGCAGCCAACTGCATTCTGACTGCCTGCAGCTCCTCCCTCAGGGCAGATATTTCTTGCTAGTCTCGTGACGTTTTGTTGCTGCAATCTAGCTGAGCGACGTCGGTTCTTTCGTGCACGTCAATAGAGGATGCTTCATTTCGCCACGTTGCCATACGGAGGTGGCCGACATAAGTTCTCATCATGGGTCATGCTTGTCACCGAAGGCATATTCCTTTCGAGAACCTGACCGGCTATTGATAGAAATCGTCTGATAATTCCCTATACCTTAATATTCATACCGTCAATTTAGGTGTCTATTGTCAATGCTGCACAGCGGCCTTACTCTCAGTATACCTGGTATGACCCTCGGAACTACAAGGCACATGGGGCTATTGACTTAGATATTCGGCTCTCGAAGTAGGTGGTAAGGTTCTCGAACGGTTTGTCTCTAGATCGTCCTATTCGCACATAAAGATTAAAGTGTATGTCTGCTAAAATGTTTACTTTTCTGCTACCTTGTAAATTAAGATAGATATTCACTACGGCGGCTTTGGTTCTCGGAAGGAGTGATATTTGGTATGAAGCTTGACGCTATACAAAGTGGTAACGATCATCAACGATTTCACACTCAACTTTAATATTAGTACCGAGAATCAAGGTGTCCATTGCCATTTCTGAACCGCCAATTTACATCCGGAATACCTGGATTGACTCTCGGAATTACAGGAGAGTTGAAGCTGGTGGAATAGATGTGCGACACGCAAAATGTTGGTAACGTACTCCAACCTGATGAATCAAGGTCATCTTACTAATATCTGAAATTAAGGTGCTCGCCAATAATATGTGTACTAATTTGTTTCACTGATCACGAAGTTATTCTCTCAATACAACGGGTTAGGTTCTTAGAAGGTAAGGTCTTCGTTAAGATGCTTGATTCTATACCAATAGGTAACGTTCTACAAGAGTTGGACGCCCCGCTGTAATATTCATACCGTAAATTGCGGTGTGTATTGGCAATATTGCGCAGCGGATTGACTCCCCCAAAACCTGATTTGAGACTCGGCATCGCAGGATTGATGAGTCTTCTAACATAGATGTTAGACTATCGAAGGAGCTGGTATCGTTCTCGAACGGCAAGACACACGATTTTGCAATGCATGCGTAATATTGAGATATCCATTTGCTACAATGTCCACTAGCTTCTCTTTGTTATTATTAAGTTAGACTCTCTCTACAAGAGTTCGGTCCTGGGAATGTAAGGTCTACAGTAAAATGTTTGCCTAGCTGCAAGTGATTATGTTCTCAAAGTGTATCTCTCTCGATACTATTATTGGTACCGAGGATTTATCTGTCCATTGGAAAGAATGTGCAGTTGCTTCAAAGACGGATGTCCTTGTATGTTTCTAGGCACAGCAGGAAAGGTGAAGGTATTCACATAGAGTTAAAGCCCTTGGATGTCATGGCAACCGTCTCCAGCGGTTCGACAGTCGACATGCCCAATAATGTTTAAAATAGAGCACCAAGTTTTGTATAATGATCAATGCCATAATCCCCGGGTTTCGCAGTTCGTCCCACGCAATGGCCAATCAGGTTCCCGAAAGGTATAGGTCTTCGGTGAAGAGTTTGACTCTACAACAAGATATAACGTGCCAAAAGTCTGACTCTCTACAGTACTATTTATACGGTGCATTAAGGTTCCTCTGGCTAATACTGTACGGCGGATTGACTACCGGAGTATATGATGTAACACTCGGAATAACAGTATATGTGAAGCTATTGACCTCTCGATTCGCCTCTCAATGAAATTGGTATCGATCTGGACCGATTTGACTGTCGACGTTGGTATTCAAATATAGAATTTAAGTGTCCGTCTGTTGCACTGTCCACTAATCTGCTTCCGTGGACATTAAGGCAGACACTCGCATGTTCGGGGTTTGTTCCATGATGGTAATGTTTTCGGTAAAAAGTCAGAATCTATGCCAGATGGTACCGTTCTGCATCTGCTCCACGACCTACTCTATTGTTCATACCGTGAGTTAAGCTGTCCGTTGTAAATACTGTACAGGGGATTGACTGCCGGAATGCGTGCTCTGACTCTCGGAGTGGCTGGGTAGGTGAAGCTATTGATTTCGCTGTGCGACTCTTAAAAAATGCGTTACCGTTCTCGAAAGGTTCGACTATCGATTTTACATATTCCAACTTGAAATTAAAGTGTTCGTCTGTTAGAATCACTACACATTTGTTTACATGAACACTCCGCAATTCACTCGCTACAGCATCTTCGGTTCCGGCAAGTTAAGGTATTCGGTAAAAAGATTGAGTTTATGCAAATATGTGGCGTTCCGCAACGGTTTGACGGTCTGCCTTAATATTTTAACCTTGACCTATGGTGTCTATTGCCAATGCAGTTCAGGGAATTTGGTCCCGGAGTACCTCGATTGACTCTCGGAATCACAGGATAGGTGATGCTATTGACTTAACAATTCGACTCTCAAAGATGGTGGTAACGTTCTCGAACGGTTTGAATCTCGACCACCCTACTCATACATGAACTTATTGCGCCCGTCATTAAAATGTATACTAACGTGTTTCTCTGAACAAGAAATTACACTCTCGATACGGGGGGATACGTTCTTGGAAGGTAAGGCTTTCAGTAATAAGTTTGACTCTATTGCAATAGGTAACATTCTTCAGCGAATTGACCGTCTACTTTACTAATCATACCGTGCATTTAGATGTACACTGCCAACACTGTTCGTCGGATAAACACCAGCATTACCTGGTTTGACCCTCGGAATAACGGGATAGGTGAAGTTATTTACTTAGCGGATAGTCTCTCACGTGGAGTCGTAATGTTCTGGAACAGTTTGCCTCTCGACTCTGCCACGCATATATTAAAATAATGGGTGCGTAGCTACATTGTACATTAATTTATTTCCCTGGAATTTATTTTTGATTCTCACTACAATGGGATAGATTTTCGGAAAATAGGGATCATTAAATGTCAATGGTTTATACCGTAATTGTGCAGGTGAATTGATCTGCTTTTCAACTGGCGGGTGATGTTGTGGGTAACGTTTGGCTGCCAACTCGGGTTTGTGTCACAAACCGTACTCGGCAATACATGGTTCGGACATTAAGAAATGAAACAAAAATAGGATGTACTTTACCAGAATTATTGCGCGCCAGATATAAATAAATTAAGTGGACTGGTGGATTGTGCTGCATAGTAAGGACAGGGTTTTGATTTGGATAGGTGTCGGTACATTCCCTCGTACGACTCCGAGCAGTGCGGACGTATCTCGTGATATTCCGCGGATCCCAGTTTCAGCGGTGAATGTTTTGTGTTCCGTGAGGAGTGGTTGCGTGAAGTGCGTGCGTGTGTGTAATGGTGTTTATCGAATCTTCGTAATCGTGATTCGCGTCGCTGTGAAACCTTAAGTGAATGATACGAGATAAAAACGCCGCTATTCAACGCCTCGCTTCTCCAAAGTGATCGCGTGCACGGCGATGGCCTGGGTGACTGTCCGCTACAATGTTTAATACTAGGACGCGAAATATATACCGCGTGGACAGAAGCATGCGAGATATCAAATTATTTTAAGCAAAAGCATCTAATTTTTCTGTTTAATGCTCGCAGAAGCATTCTTATGATACGAAATCAAAGTGTGTATCGCACATTTACGTGACATTTTGTTGCCATTGCAAACACGCGATCAACTTGCGATGCATGATTCATCCAAGGAATATCAGCGTTTCAGAGTCAAAATACGTCTGACCATTGGCTGATCGGGAAGCAGACTCTGTCTCTTTCCATGCGGCTTATTTGTGAAAGAACGAAATCTGTTTCAGAACAACCAACGATAATTATGTCCTCCTTCGCGATGAAACGAAATTTCACTTGCAAGAACATAATACAATTGGTCATCCATCGAGAAAAACGAAATTACATTCCGAAAAACCTAGTGCTATAAATAGCTGTATATTTTGTCAAACGAATGAAGTATACGAATGTAGACAGAAGTACCCCGTCAAAGTATTGATTCGCATCGTTTCACCGCTCTGTGCGCTCAAATACGGCCCAAAGGTGCGAAATAAACGCGAATATTACATTTCTACCAGACACTTGATTCCCTTGGCAAACGAGAAATAGGAGAACCTCATATTTACATGAGTAATTACTCCCATGGTAATATCGCGATTCCTATGCCAAGCACCATCAAATCGAGAAATTCTATAGATTCTGCGTCAGAATGCAGTTTCGTTTTTGTTTCATGTGGCAATTGTCAAATTTTTTCGTTTAGAATATTCACTTACTCCATGTGTCCTGCAAAAACGAAATTGCTTGAGCTACAAACTAATTCTATTATGTCTCTCTTCCAATAAAAATGAAATTACGATACGGGCACACGAAAATGGTAATGTGTTTCGTCAGGAAGAAACGAAATTTACTTCGGATTATCGTTTACATTGAGTGAGTGCATATTCGATACACACCACTGAAATCGACGGGTTTGGTAGGAATTCGATGTCAATGTAACGATTCTTATACTTTCTTCGCTGTATGCTCCGATGTATTTTCCAATGGTGCAGAATCAACGAAGGTATCGAATATTTACATTACTCATGTTTCCAATCGCAGGCGCGTGAATCACATCCGACGCACGATTCAATAAAGGAATTTCAGCGCTTCAGCGTCAGAATATGCATTATTGCTGTGTTGCTCGGAAAGTAATTTCGCATTATTTTCGCCAGTCTTAATTGTGAAGTTCGATGAGATGGAATACATTTGCGTCGTCTGTTCGGAAAACTCGAAATCACATACCGAAAATCCTAAAAATATGAATAAATGTTTATTTGATCCTGACGACTGATGTAATCTCATTTGGACAAAAATTCGCGGTCAAGGTAACGTTGTTTACAGCTTTTTTGCCATATGCCCGCAAATTAGTTCTAATGATGCGATATCGGCGTGAGTATCGCATTCTGTCGTGCCATACAATTCCCATCGCAAACGTGCGATTCACTTTAGAAGCATGATTACATCCTGAAATTTCAGCGATTCAGGATCAGAATACGTGTTATTATTTGGTTGATTGGATGTTAATTCCTTTCTTCTCATCATGGCTTTACTGTGATGTTGTGTGCGTAATAATACATTTTCTTCCTCTGCTCGGAAGAAGCGAAGCAATTTTACCTACCACCTGAAATAATTGGTCGTCTGTTAGGAAGAAACGAAAATACTTTCAGGACAACTTAATATAACGAATGAGTGGATATTTTATACAAGCCTCTCATATCAAAGCATGGGGACAGAAGTTCGCTGACAAGGTAATGTATTTCATAGTTTCTCTGTCGTCTGCTCCGATATAAGTTCCTCTGATGCAAAATCATCATTTGTGTATAATATATCTACGTGTTGCACCTAATTCTATTCACATACGCGCTACTTACTTGCGATGCACGATTCAAGCTAAAATATTCAGTGATTCTGCTTCAGAATACGGGACTTGATTGGGTTGTCGTGAATGTAATTTCATTCTTTTTTTTTATGCTGCTTAACTGCATAGATTTCGGCGAATGAATACATTTACGACCTCTGTTCGAGAGATGCAAAATAATGTTCTGAAATACCATATGCAATCTAGTCCTCTGATGGGATGAAACGAAATTATTTTCCATACAATGTAATACAGTTAATTCCTGTATAGAGAAGTAATGAAATTACCTTCCGAAAACACTCATAATATGAATGAATTTTTGTTTGATGCTAGCGGCAGAAATAAACCGATTTGGACAGAAATTCGCCATCATCGTATCGATTTTCATTGGTTGCCTGCACAAATATTTCACATTGATGCGAAATTAACGTGAGTATCTCATACTTAAATGGCTTTGCTTCCCACCGCAGACGCGGCATTCGCATGCGAATCTCGATTCAAGCAAGATATTTCAGTTATTCAGCGTTAGAGTACGAGCTATTATTGGGTTGTATGGAAAGTAATTCCGTTTTTCTTTTTCATTCGTAGAAATTGCGGAATTGCCTGCAAAATATTACATTTGCTGCCTCTGTAGGGAAAACCGAAATTACATTGGGAATATCCAAATACAATTAGGTGCTCTGCCGGAAAAGCGAAATGAACGGGCATATCGCATGCTTAACGATGCGTTTGTTTCCTAACGCAATCGCGCGGTTTCATTGCGATAAATGCTTCGAACGAGATATTTCTGCGCATCAGCATCAGAATACTTGTTATTATTAGACTGTTTGAAATATAATTTCCTTTTATGTCAAGCCACTTAACTGTGATGTTTACTCTGAACGAATCCATTTATGGCCTGCGATACGAAAATACGAAATTATTTTCCGCACCACGTAATACACTGGTTTGCATCGTCGGGAAAGAAACGAAATACCTTTCCGAAAAGTCTAATACATTAAATGAGTAGTGTATACTTCATTTATACGACTGAAATAAACGGATTCGGACCGGTATTCTCTAACAATGTAACGATTCTTATAGTTTCTCCGCTGTATGGTCGTAAATACGTTCCTACGATGCGAAACCCACGTGTATCCCATAATAACGACCCATTTGGTTCTTCTGGCAAATGCATCGTTCACTAGCGAATCATGAATCGAGTTATATATTTCAGCCATTCAGCGTAGGAATACGTGTTACTATTGTATTTCTCGGAAGGTCGTTTCGTTGTTTCCCATGCGGCTTAATTGTGAAGTTGACTGCGAACAAATACATTTACGTACTCTCTTCGCAAGAATAGAAACTATATTTCTAGCAGCAAAATACAACTACGTTCGCCGTCGGGGGTATACGATATTACTTTCCGGACAGCATACTATAACTAGGATCTTAATCGTGAAAGAACGACGTTTCTTTCCGAACATCACAGTACAATTAGATCCTGCGTGGGGAAGTAACGAAATTACCATCTGATCAAGCTTACTAAATTAAGTTTTCTATACGGAAAAATCAAAATTAACCTTATGTACATACCAATACAATGAATGACTGTATGTTTGACGCATCCGTCTGATATAAACGGATTTGGACATATTCGCTGTCAAAGCAACGATTTTTACAGTTTGTGCACTATGCACGCAAATACGTTGCAATAATGCGAAATCGTCGTGAGTATCTCACATTTACGTGTCCTTTTATTCCAATCGCAAGCGCGCGATTCTCTTTCGACGCGCGTTGGAAGCGAGATTCTGCAGCGTTTCTGCGTCACGATAGGTGTTATTGAAAGTTTCTTCAGAAAGTCGTTTCGTTCCATCCAATGCATTCTAACTGTGGATTTGTCTGCGAAAAAATACATTTACATCAGCTGTTCAAACAAACAGAAGAAGATAGAGGGACTACGTTCTGTTCAATATAATACATTTAGGTCCACTGTCGGATTAAACCGATGTTTCTTTCCGAACAGACTAATAGAACGAGTGATTGCATATTTCATGCGAATGACTGAAGCCAACGTATTCCAACACAAATGTACCATCAAATTATCGATTTCTGTATTTTCTTGGTTATATGCACACAGACACAGCCAAATGATGAGAAATCAATGCGAGTAACGCATAATTACGTGACATTTGATCCCCATGGCAAACACGCTATTCTCATAGGAAACACGAATACATTGAGATACTTCCTCGTTTCAACATCAGTGTTCGTGTAATAATTGGCTTGCGTAATTTTACATTGTTTTTCTCTATATATGGCTTGCTTGTGAAGAAGAAAATCACATTCAGAACAAGGTAATACAATTCGGTCAATCTATCTTGAACTAACGAAATCACTTTCTGAAAAGCCCAATACAATGAATTAGTGTATATTTGATGAAAGGGGCAGAAATGATCGGATGTTGGCAGAAGTTCACGTTGAAGGTAACGATTCTGATTGTGCCACGGCTCTACGCGTCCAATTACGTTCCAATGATGCGAAATCAGCGTCAGTACCTTATTTTTACATGAATCTCCATTTCTATTTTCAAATCCGCGATTCACTTACGAGGCACGATTCAAACGAGGAATTTCAGCGTTTCAGCGTCAGAACACGTGATATAACTGGTTTCATTGGAAAGTAATATCGTGTTTTTCATGCTGCTTCAGTGTGATGTTTGCTGCAAAGTATACCTTTACGTCACCTGTTAGGTAGAAACGAAATTTACTTTCGAACAAGCAAACACAGTTAGATCCTCTAAGCAGAATAAACGATATTACATTCCGAAGAACCTTATACTATAACTGCGCGTATATCTGATGCAACCAGCTGACAAAGATGTGTTGGAATAGAAATTCCCAGTCAAAGTTACGAATCACGGGAGAGAATTCAGCGTCTCAGTCTCATATTACGTTTTACTATTGGCTTGTACAGAATAATTTCGTTTCATTTTTACATGCGGTTTAAGTGAGAAGTTGTATGTGATAGAATGCATTTAAGTCATGTGTTCGGAACTAACGAAATTACTTTCGTAACGTACTAATTATATTTGGTCCGCCGTTGGGGAAAAAATAACTACTTTCCGAAAAGCATAATACTATAAATGAGTTTATACTTTTTGCAATCTACTGAAATTATCAGACGTGGACAGACATACGCAGTCTGTGTAACAATTTTTGTAGTTCCTCCGCACTATGCGAGCAAATAGATTCCAATGACGCAAAATTAGGTTGAGTAACTGAAATTTACATGGCATTCAATCCCCAAGGCACACGCGAGGTTCACTTGAGAAGCACACTGCAAGCCAGATATTTCAATGTTTCAGCGACAGGATACTGGCAATTATTCGGTTGTTCGGAATGCAATTTTCCTTTTTTTATGCGGCTCAATTGAGACCTTGGCTGCGAAATTGTACATTTACGTCCTCTATCGGGAAAAATTGCAATTACTTTCCTATCAACATATTACAAATATGTCCTGTAACGGGTGAATACGAAATGAGTTACCGAAAAATTTCATAGATGAATAAGAATGTATTTGCTATGAACAACTGAAGTTATCGAATTTGCGCAGATATTCGCCATAAACGTTGCGATATTGATATTCTCACCAGGAATGACTGTGCCTTTTGGAAATACTATGCTGCGGATTGTCGTCCAGACGACCTGGTCTGACTGTCGGTACAACAGGATGGGTGAAGTTACTGGCTTTGCCGTTATACTCCCACAGAAGTTGGTAATGTTCTCCACGGGGCAGACTATCGGTTTTAATAGGCATGTATGAAACTCATGTGACCATTTGCTCTCATGTCCACAACTTAGTCTCCGTGTACACTACGTTAGACTCTCGCTACAGTGTGATGTGCTGTCGGTAGGCAAGGTCTACGATAAAATGATTGACTCTATAATTAGTGGTAATGTTATCGATCCGTCTGACTATCATTTCTGCCATTCATACTAAAATCTGCGATGCCCATTAGATACAATGTTCACCAATTTATTTCAGGTAACATTGAATTATGCTCTCGCTACAGCTGGGTAGGGTCTCGGAAAGTAAGGTCTTCTATAACAATTTTGATTCTACACTAAGTGGTATCAAGTGGAGGTTTGACTCCCTACGTTACTATTCGTAAGGTGGATTTAGGTGTCTACTGCCAATACTGTTCAGCGGATTTTCTCCTCGCATACCGGGTTTGACTCTCGGTAGCACAGATCAGTTGAATGGATTGACGTAGCTTTTCGCCTCTCAAAGAAGGTTGTAACATTCTCGAACGGTTTGTCTATTGATCTTGCTCTTCATACGTCAAACTAAGGTGTCGCACAGCTATAATATGCACTAATTGGTTTCGGCGAAGAGGCACTACCTAGAGAAAAGCTGGGTTCTCGGAAGGTAAGGTATTCGGTATAATGTTCGACTCCATAGCAAGTGATAATGTTCTTGATGGGATAGACTCTCGACATAAATATTCGTAACGTGAGTTAATGTGTCTATAGCCAATACTGCACAAAGGACTGACAAACGGAATACCTGGTTCAACTCTTGGAATACTAGGATAAGTGAAGCCATTGACTTAGCTGTTCGACTCTCAAAGAAGGTTGTATCGAACACGAACGGTTTCACATGCAACCTTCATAAACATTCTCGAAATTAAAATATTCCTCTCCTAATATGGCTCATAATTTGTTGCCGTGAACATTAAGCTAGATATTCGAAAAAACGTGATAGGCTTTCGGACGGTCAGATATTCTGAAAACGTTTCATATTATATCAAATGGTTACGTTCTGCTACGGCTGGACTCTCTACTTTGATATTCAGATGGTCCATTAAAGTGTATATTGCCAATACGGCTTAGCTGACTCTGCTCGCGGAATTCCTGATGAGACTCTCGGAATCACAAGATGCGAAATGCTATTGACTCAGCTGTGGGACACTCAAAGAAGTGGTACCGTCCTCGAACGGTTTGACGCTCGATCTTCTAATTCAAACACGAAGATAAGGTGTCCGTCTCTGAAATGAATATTAATGTGTTTCTCTGGTCAGGAAGCTATACTTCCGACATAGCGGGATAGTTTCTCGGAAGGCAAAGGTGTTTGGTAAATGGTTTGACTTTATACCAGTTGACATCGATCTACAACGGTTTGATTATCTACTTTAATATTCTTATCTTGAATTAACGTGTCTATTGCCAATGCTCTGCAGCGGATGGACTGTCGGAATGCCTGGTTTGACACTCTGAATAACAGGGTAGGCGCGTTTATGACAATATTTAGGTAAACTATATGTTATTTGATACGATTTTCTTTGTATGTACCTGCTTTCCCGGATCGACACGACTAGAGCGGTCTTTTAGTGGCGCTCGGTATATCGGAGCGGCACTACTGGATGATCTTTGTTAATTTCTTTAACTATGATACAGTACCGTATACGCTTCTCCCCAGTCTGAAATTTATTTATATTTACTGAAATTTACTATTATTATATTTCTCATTTTTTACAAAATTTCAGATTTATAATTTCGAAAACTGTACCTTATGTGAAAAGTACCTTTGGAATCAATTGGGTGTAAAAGTGTCTTTTGAATTAAATAAGTCCTCGTTAATGCCAATATTTTGTTTAATTTGTTGTTTTATTTTGTGATTGTCTGAACACAAACCTACGCTTCGAGAGTGACACGATTTGGAGTGGTCCTGTAGTGGCATATGGTATATGGGAGCGACACTACTGAATGGTCTTTGTTAATTTTTGTAACCTCGATTTTGTACCGAATGCATTTTCCACGTGTTTTCTACTTGTATATATATACTACAATTAACTGTTATATATTTAATTTTTCTCAAAATATTCATTTTTCAGTTCATAAAATGGTATTTCGTAGTAAAAGTGACTTTGGAACTTGTTGATGGTTCGTTTCTGACAATAATTTATTGAATCTGTTGTTGTATTTTATGATTGTCTCTACACGAGCTTACGCTATCGGAACCACACGACTGGAGTGAACTTGCAGTTTAGTATGGTAGATCGTTGCGACGCAACTCTGCTCGTCACCGTATGCCCATCGGCGCTGCGGATCTATACGAACGGATTGACGATGTAGTTGTGTACGGAAGATCCGAGATGCACAACTCGGAGCGACACAAATGGCGATCACTTGTGGTTGCGAACGGTAAAACGGAGAGGCACTGGATGGTCTTCGTTAGCATCATTAAACATGGCTTAGTTCCGTATGCATTTTTTTCAAGTATTCCATTTATTTATATATTCTTTAAATTACTGATTCGGCATTTTCGATTTTATTCAGAATTCGAATTTCTAATCCCAAAAATGTACATTTTAGTAATAGTGTCTATTGAATTAATTCAGTTTACGTTTATGACAATGCTTTTGCTAAGCTTGTTGTTATTTATACATATCTCCGTATACGTACCCTTGCTGCCAGAGCGACACGACAATCGATATTTTGTTGCTGCGAACGGCAGGTCGGAGCGGCAATACTGACTGCTCATCATTAACATCTTTATCCTTGATTCTGTACTACAAGTATATTAACCCAGCCTTCTATTTACTTATACATACTGCAATTTACTGTTACAACACTTTCGATTCTTTTCAAAATTTCGAATTATTAATTTCAAAAACTGTATTTCTTAGTTAAAGTGACTTTGGAATTAGTTAAGTTTACATTTATGAAAATATTTTGCTATGCTTGTTGTAATTTTATACAGTTGTCTGTATACGTTCCGACGCTGCGGGAGCAACACGACTGGCGATGTCTTGGAGTTGTGTACGTCATATCGGAGTAATACTACTGGATGGTCTTTGCTACTCTCTTTAACCTTGCTTGTGTATCGTATTCATGTCTTCCCAGTCCTCCATTTATTTTTACATACTGTAGTTTACTTTTCTGATATTTTCGATTTCTCTTAAAATTTTTAATTGTTTGCTTATAAAATTGTATTTCATAGAAGAAGTGTCATGGGAATTAGTTGAGTGTAAGTTTATACAATATATCGTTAGGCAATATATTGTTACTTTGAATGATTGTCTGTATACGTACTGCATTCGTTCGTCTCCATAACAAGTGAAATCATTAAAGATGGGTCTGATTTTCGACATTAAAAATCGTACCATTAATTGACATCCCCCTCGGTAATATTCTTCAGCGTATTTACTTCCGGTATACCTGGTTTGACTCTCGGAATAATACGATAGGTGAAGTTATTGACTTAGCCGTTCATCTCTCACAGAAGGTGGTAACGTTCACGAGCGGATTGACAGTCGACATTCTAATTCATACATGAAATAATGGTGAACGTCAATAAAATGTATACTAATTTGTTTCTCCAGATACGGAGTTATACTTTCGGTACAGCGGGATAGGTTCACCGGAGGTAAGGCTTTCTGTAAATAGTTTGAGTCTATACCAATATGTAACGTTCTACACCGTTTTGACTCTGTACCTTAATATTCATGGTGTGAATTGAAGTGTCCATTTGCGATACTCTTCAGCGGACTTACATGCGGAGTACCTGGGTTGAATCTCCGAATCACAGGATATGAGAAGCGATTGACTTGGCCGTTCGTCTTTCACAGGTGGTGGCATCGTTTTCGAACCGTTTGACCCTCAATCTTCTAATTCATGCATGAAGTTAAGGTGCTAGTCACTAAAGTGTATTCTAGTTCGCACCTCTGAACTCGCTGTTATACCCTCGATACAGCTGGTCAGTTTTTCGGAAGGTAAGGCCTTCGCTAAAACGAATGACTTTATACCAATTGGTGACGCTCTCAAACGGCTTGACGATCTACATTAATATTCAAACCGTGAATTAAGGTGTCTCTTGCCAAAACTGTTCAGCACATTTACTCCCGGAATATCTGGTTTAACTCTCGGAATAATACTAAATCCGAAGCCATTGACATAGGCGTTCGTTTCTCACAGATGGTGGCGACGTCCTCGAGCAGTTTGACCCTCGATCTTCTAACTCATACCAGATATTAATGTACTCGTCGCTGATAAGGAAAATAATTCGTCCCACTGAACACGATGTTATAGTCTCGATCTTCTTTTTTATACATAAAATTATGGTGCCCATCACTAAAATGTATACAAATTTGTTTCCCTCAACCTGATGTTATACCCTCGATACGGCGGGTTAGCGTCTCGGAAGGGAAGGCTTTCCGTAAAAGGTTTGACGCTATGCTAGTAGGTAACGTTCTTCAACAGTATGACGATTTGCTTTAACATTCATGTCGCGCACAAATGTGTATATTGCCAATACTGTTCAGCAGATTTACTACCACTATTCCTGATTCGACTCTCGGAACCGAAGGAAAGGGGAAGCTATTGACATAACCGTTGGACTCTCGGAGAGGGCGGCTACGATCTCGAACGGGTTAGCACTCCGTCCTCTAATTCATACATGAAAATAATGTGTCTTTCAATAAAATGTATAATAATATGCTTCTCTTATCACGAAGTTATACTCTCCACACTGCAAGATACGCTCTCGGAAGGTAACTTATTCTGTAAAAGGAATGACTTTAAAGCAATTTATAATGTTCTCCGTCAATTTGACTCCCTACTTTAATCATCATGCCGAGAATTTAGGTGTCTATGGTCAATGCTGTACTGTGGATGTACTCCTAGAATACCTGGTGTTTCACTCTGAATCACAGGATATGTGGTGCTATTATCTTATCCGACCGATCGTCGATGAAGGTGGTAACGTTCCCCATCGGTCTGACTGTGTACTTTAATATTTATACCGCGAGCTAAGGTGTCCATTGACATTACTGTTCAGCGCAGTTACTCCTCGATCACAGGACTTGACTCTCGGAATCTCAATTGTAGTTGAAGCTATTGACTCAATCGTTCGATTCTCAAAGATGGTGGTATCGATCTCGATCGGTTTGACATTCGATCTACAAATTCATACATGAACTTAAGGTGCGGGTCACTAAAATGTATACCAATTCGCATCTCTGATCACGAAGTTATACTCTCGATACAGCTGGTTTGGTTCTCTGAGGGTAAGGAATTCGGTATAGAGGTTGACTTTATAAAAACTGGTAACTTTCTCAAACGGTTTCAAGCACTACTTTAATATTCAAACCGTGAATAAATTTGTCCACTGCCAATAGTGTACAGCGGATTGACTCCCGGAATACCTGGTACGATTCAGGGAATAGCAGGGTAGGTGATGCTATTGACTTAGCACTACGACTCTCAAGAATGGAGCTACCGTTCGTGAACAGTTTGTCTCTCGATATTGTTATTCATACATGAAAGTGAGGTGTCCTTCTTCGAAAATGTCCACTGATTTGTTACCGTGAACATTAAACAGGACACACTATTCAGCGGGTTAGCATCTCGGAAACCAACGTATTCGGTAAAGAGAACGACAATATAATTAACCGAAGCCACACAGTAGTGTCGATGCGATCTACCATACGCTACTACAGGACAATTCCAGCCGTGTTGCTCATGGGGCGTAGGTACGTATACGGAGAATCATATGGACTAACAGCATGTTTATCAAAATAATATCCTACACGTACACTCAACTAATTCCAATGACACTTTCACTGAGAAATACAATACTATACAATTAAAATTGAAAATTTTTTAATGAATCGTCAATATCAAAACAGCAAATTACTGAATGTATAAATATGTGGAAGACTGGGGAAGCATGTATAAGGTATAAAATCATGGTTAATATAATTAACGGTATCAACCAGTAGTGCCACTCCGCGCTGTCATACGCAACTACAGGACATCGCCAGTCGTGTCTCTCCTGCAGCGTAAGTTCATATACAGACAATCGCGCAAAATTACAATATGCTTAAATAAATATTGCCATTAGCGCACATTCAACAAATTCCAAAGTCACATTTACTAAGGAATACAAATTTTTAACACTTTACCGACTGACAGTCGATTGATCGACTTTTAGTTCCCAGAGCTTACCGACCGGCAATCGATAAATCGATTCCTAGTCCATAGCGCTCACCGGCAGGTAGCGATTAATCGATGTTTTTCATTATAAATCCGTGAGATTCTGTAAGGTTAGGTTGACCGGTATCAGGCATTACTTACTCTCTAGTAAAGAATTCGTTATTTTGATTTGTGTTCCGGGGTCAAACTGAATGATCTGAAAGACAACGGTGCGGCATTCCATCAGCCGAGCCGTTCGTGCCAGTTGACAATCGGTCACGATATTTCCGGTGAATTGTTGCCTTCGAAAACATCCTTAACTTATTTTATAACACGACTTGTGGCCCGAAACATATAAAGCTGAAAGAATAATTTGCAGTGGTACCGAAGACTTGGCTGACAATGATTCAGGTGGGGATTCGCGAGCTCTACACACGTGGCGTTCCCAGGCCGAAGCGCGTGGTCATAAATATCGTGTGGTCAGAAAAACGGCAAATGCTCTATGATATCGCGTAATCTATTAGTGCACCTCACCTTGAAGGACGGCGTTTTCACCACCACCGTCTCGTGTCGGAGGACTTTCTCTTCCTTCGAGACCAATACGAGGACCAAGGGAACGCCGTTAGCCTCAAAATGCCAATCATGAACGATTTCCCCTATTTGGCGATATCCACAATTTTTCAAAATGCATCTTGGAAAATCTTGGGGGAACTATAAAAGCTTCCTTCGAAACATCGAAGAGTACAGACAAAATCTTCGAAAAAGGCACCCATATTTTAATACAGTTTCTAAAAGTTTAGCATTCGCGATGAACGATAAGGTGAAAGTTGGTGAGTTTTATCTCGATTACCTGTCAGATTGCCGTGACAGCTCGTCAGCAAGTGATACCGATTGCGAAAGTGATAACAGTGTTGTGATTATTCGAAAGCGTCCTTCTGTATTACCACTAATATACAGTGATTCAGAAGACGATGCCATAAATGATAACGTTGATGACAACAATGGTACATGGTCGATGAACGACAGGACGATAGTTTTGGAAACATTCGAAGGCAGCTTTGGCGTGAAAATAATGCCACGTTCCTCTGAAAGAATAATGGATGTTGTAAATTTATTCATCGGAAATGACCTTCTTGAGCACATGATGCGGGAATCCAATAGATATCATTATCAAGTAACAGAAAAATATAAAATTATGATAGTTCTAATGGGACAAGTATGAAAGGACGCTCTCTACGACTATTGGTCCTCGGATCCCACTATTGAAACACCGTTCTTCTCAAAAGAATGAGCAGAAACCGATTTTTAAAAATAATGCACTTTTGTAAGAATGACATCATTTCCCACAATTCTATCAGACTTGCGAAGGTCCAGCCTGTCGTCCATTATTTGAAGAAAGAATTTAACGATGTGTATATTCCATAGCAACAATTGTCCCTGGATGAATGTATAATTCCGTGGAGAGGAAGACTTTCAATCAAAACATACAATACCGCTAAAATCACAAAATACGGAATATCAGTCAGAGCGGTGTCTGAAGCTTGTGCAGGGTACCTATGTAACATCTGCGTGTATACTGCTAATGGCAAAAAATTAGAAGATACTGTGTTATCGGTTATTGAGCCGTGTAAGAACATGTGGCACCACATCTATCAAGACAATTATTTCAATAGTGTCAAAATGGCAAAAATTGTTTCAAAAAATAAGGTGAGAGTATGCGGGACAATTCGAAGGAATACATGTCTGCTCAACCACATCAAACAATCAAACTTTCAGGAGGCCAGCATCACCTTCGCAGAAATGACCATATTCTATTGCATGTATGGAATAATGGCAAAAGGAATGTAAATATAATCACGACGATACACTCTGCACAAATGGCAGAATCTGGATGCAGAAGTAGGACATCAGATTGCCACATACTGAAGCCTATTTCAGTAATCGAATACAATAAATAAATAAAGGACGTGGATGGCACTGATCAATATCTGTCTTATTACTCCATCTTCAGGAAGACAAAAAATGGACAAAACGGGTCGTGGTGATTTTTATCAACCCTGCACTTTTCAATTCTCTTAAAGTATATATAGCTCTGAGCAAAGAGAAAGTACCATATAAAAATTTTCTACACAAAGTGGCAGTTTCGTTGATAGAAGATTGCGAAGCTAGAGAACAAGACGAAGATCTACCTAATCCCGAACCCACAAGCCCAATTTGATCATCCCGGAGGACTCTCAAATTTCGGAAAGCACAAAGTTATTAAAATAGTTGCGAACGGTCCGTGTAAAAAAACCTCTAAGACAATGCTTGGTTTGTTTAGTGCAAAAATAGAGAAGGAGCAAAGGATTCATCTGTATATTTTGCCACGTTCCGCTGCACAAAGGTGACAGTTTAGAACGGTATCATATATCAAAAAAATACCAAACAATTTATTCGAAGAACATTATTATATAAATTATGGTATATTGTGTAAATATTAAACTGCTGCGGGTCGGTTAAGTGTTAAACTAAAAATAGAAAATTTTAAAAGAAATCGGACATATCAGAATGGTAAAGTACATTATGTATATATAAATGGAAGACTGGGAAGAAATGCGTACGTTTCAATATCAAGGTTAAAGAAGGTAATGAAGACCATCCAGTAGTGCCACTACGACCTGCCGTACGAAACTGCAAGAGCTCGCCAGTAGTGTCACTCCGGCGCTGCAGGTAGGTATACAGACAATCATATAAGATAGGTACAAGCATAACAAAATATTGTCATAATCCAGTTCGAAAGACATTATTACTAAGAAACACAAATATATAAACTACAACTTGAATATTTTGGAAAATAAATCGAAAATATCAGAATATTAAAGTACATTATGAATAAACAAATGGAAGACTGGGGAAAAATGCATACGGGACAATATCAAGATTAAAGAAATTAACGAAGGCCACACAGTAGTGTCACTTTTATCTACCGAGCGCAAGTACATGACGGCTGGAGTCGTGATGTTCCGGCAGCGATGGAACATATGGAGACAATCATATAATATACCAAAGAATTTTACAAAGTATTGACACAAACGTATCTCGACTAATTCCAAAGACACTTTTACCAAGAAATACAATGTTTAAAACAAGAAATTGGAACTTTTGAAAAGAATTGGAAATATCAATACATTAAATTACCGTATGTATAAATACCTAGAAAGCATGGGGGGAAATGCATACGGTACAATGCAAGCTTAAATAAATTAACAAAGACCATACAGCAGTGGCGCTCTTACCTAACGGATGCTACTTCAAGACCACTCCAGCCGTGTCACTCCGAAAACATTGGTACGCATACAGACATTCATATAAAATAACAATATGTTTAACAAAATATAGTCAGAATCGTAAACGCAACTAATTCAAAATGGCACTTTCACTATGAAATTCAGTTTTTTATATTACAAATTGAAAATTTTTAAAAAAATCCAAAATCAATATACAAAATTACAATTTGTATAAATAACTAGCAAAACGGCAAAGAATGCATGCGGTACAAAATCATGGTTAAAGGAACGAAAGAGTGCCATACAGTATTGCCTCTCCGATATACCGTACGCAACTTCAGGAAGACTCCGCTCGTGTCGCTCCGGCAGCGTAGGTGTGAACAGCCAATTATGTAAAGTAACATTACGCTTATCAAAATATTGTCATACACGTATAATCAACGAATACAAAAGGCGATATCACTATGGAATACAATTGTTTAAACTAAAAATTGGAAATTATGAAGAAAATCGAAGACACCATATCAGTACATTAAAGTATGTAGAAATGGATAGAAAACTGAGAGAGAATGCACACTGTACAACATTACGATTAAAGAAATTAACGTCGTCAGTGCAGTTGTGTTACTCCGATATACCGAACACAACGACAGAACCACTCCATTCGTTTCGCTCCGGAAACGCAGGTACATCCACAGAAAATCGTATAATAGGTACAGTAATATTTGTTGTGAATGTTAATATCGCAACATTGATTGCGAATATTTGCGCAAATTTTATGGCTTCAGTTGATTGCAGCCACTACATTCTCATGCATTGTATTACACTTTTCGATAAGTCATTTCGTATACCCCCGGTAGGGGACGCAATTGTATTATGTTGAACGGAACGTAAATGTACAATTTCGCAGCCAACGTCACAATTATGCCGCATAAAGAAAAAGCGAAATTACATTCCGAGCAACCCAATAATTGCAAGTATCCTGTCGCTGAAACATTGAAATTTCTCGTTCGAATAGTGCTTCGCAGGTGAATCGCGGGTTTGAAAATGGAAATAGAGATTCATGTAAAAATGAGATACTGACGTTGATTACGTATCATTGGCACGTATATAGACGCATACAGCTGTGGTACAATAGGAATCGTAACCTTTACAGTGAACATATGCCAAAATCCGATCATTTCTGTCCCTTTCGACAAATATATACTAATTCATTGTATTAGGTTTTTCAGAAGGTAATTTCGTTATTCCTAGATAGAGGATCGAATTGTATTACCTTGTTCGGAAAGTAATATTCATCTTCACAATTAAGCCGCATGAGGAAAAGAACAAAGTAAAATTACGCAAGCCAATTATTACACGAACACATATGCTGAAACCAGGAAATATCACAATGTATTCGTGCTTCGTATGCGAATCGCGTGTTTGCCGTGGGGATCAAATGTCACGTAAATATGCGACGCTTGCTTTGATTTCTCATCATTTGGCCGTGTTTGCGAGCATAGAACCAAGAAAATACAAAAATCGATAATTTCATGGTACATTTGTGTCTAAATGCGTTGAATTCATTCGCACGCATGAAATATGCAATTACTCGTTGTATTAGCCTCTTCGGAAAGAAATTTCGTTTTACCCGATAGAAGACCTAAATGTATTATATTAAATGGAAGGTAGTCCCTCTATCCTCTTCTTTTTTTTCTAGCAGCGGATGTAAGTGTATTTTTTCGCAGACAAATTGACAGTTAGAACGCATTGGGTGAAACGAACTGACATCCCGAAGAAACATTCAATAACACCTATGGTGGCGCAGATATGCTCAAATATCTCGCTTCCATCGCGCGTCGAAAGGGAATCGCGCGCTTGGGATTGGAATAAAAGGACACGTAAATTTGAGAAACTCACAACAATTTTGCATTATTGCAACGGAGTGGCGCGCATAGCAGACAAACTGTAGCAATCGTTGCTTTGACAGCGAATATTTGTCCAAATCCGTTTATATCAGACGTTGCGTCAAACATATAGTCCATCATTGTATTGGGATTTACGTCAGGTTATTTTGTTTTTTCCCTATAGAAGACTTAATTTAGAAAGCTTGTTCAAAAGGTAAATTCGTCACTTCCCCACGCAGGATCTAGTTGTACTACGACGTCCTGAAATAAACTTCGCTCTTTCCCGATTGTGGCCCCAGTTATAGTATGCTGTCTGGAAAGTAATATCGTATAGCCCCGACGGCGAACGTAGTTGCATTTTGTTTCTAGGAATATAGTTTCCATTCTTGCGAAAAGAGTTCGTAAATGTATTTGTTCGCAGTCAACTTCACAATTAAGCCGCATGGGAAACAAAGAAACGACCTTCCGAAAAATGCAATAGTAACACGTATTCCTACGCTGAGGCGCTGAAATATATCGCCCGATTCGTGATTCGCTAGTGAAAGATGCATTTGTCAGAAGAACCATATGGCACGTTATTATGCGATACACGTGTACATTTCGCATTGTGGGAACGTATTTGCGACCCTGCAGCCGAGAAACTACTAGAATCGTTATATTGTTAGAGAATACCGGTCTAAATCCGTATAATTCAGTCGTACGAACGAAGTATACACTACTCATTTACTGAATTAGGCCTTTCGGAAATGAATTTCGTTTTTTCCCGACAGAGGAAACAGTTGAATTACGTTGTGCGGATAGTAATTTTGTATCATCGGAACGCAGGCCGTAAATGTATTCGTTCAGAGTAAACATCACAATTAAGTGGCTTGAAATAAAAGGAAATTACATTTCGAACAGTCCAATTTTAATTAGTATTCTTATGCTGATGCGTTGAAATATCTCGTTCGAAGCATTTATCACAACAGAACCGCGCGATTGAGGTAGGAACCAAATGCGTCGTTAAACGTGCGATATACCCGTTCATTCCTTTTTTCCGACAGATCACCTAATTGTATTTGAATATTTCCAATGTAATTTCGTTTTTTCGGTACAGAGGAAGCAAATGTAATATTTTGCAGGCAATTCCGCAATTTCTACGAATGAAAAAGAAAAACGGAATTACTTACCATACAACCCAATAATAGCTCGTACTCTAACGCTGAATAACTGAAATATCTTGCATGAATCGAGATTCGCATGCGAAGGCCGCGTATGCGATGGTTAGCAGAAGTCATTTGAGTATGAGATACACACGTTCATTTCGCATAAATAGGACATATTTGCGCAGACAACCAATGAAAATCGATATGGTGACAGCGAATTTCTGTCGTAGTCTGTTTATTTCTGCCGTTTGCATCAAACATAAACTCATTCATTTTATGAGGGTTTTCGGAAGGTAATTTCATTACTTCTCTGTACTGGACTTAACTGTATTATGTTATAGGGAAAATAATTTCGATTCTTCCCATCAGATGACTTGAATACATATGGTTGTTCAAAACATTAGTTTGCTTCTCCCTAACAGAGGACGTAAATGTATTCATTCGCCGAAATCTATGCAGTCAAGCAGCATAAAGGAAGAAAAGAAAAAATAAAATTACTTTTCCGACAATCCAACAGTGACACGTACCCTGATTCTGAAACGCTGCAATTGCTCACTTGACTGGTGCTTGGTAGAGAATCGCGCGTTTGCAATGGGAATCAAAAGTCATGTAGATATTAGTTATTCACGTTGATTTCGCAATCACTGGATAGTATATGCGCGTGTACAGCAGAGAAACTGTAGAACCCGTTACTTGTCATTCAATATCTGTCCAAATCTTTTGATTCAGTGGTTTGGAGCAAATATGCACGCATTCATTGCATTATGATTTCCGGAATGATATTAGTTCGGTACAGAATCCAGACCTAACTGCATGAAACTGGTTGGAAAGTAATCTCGGTAAAACCGATGGTGAACCTGATTGTATTAGGTTACAGGGAATGTAATTTCGTTTCTTCCGAGCACAGGAAGTAATTGTATTATTACGCAGTCAACATCAAAGTGAAGCCATGATGAGAAGGAAGGAATTAACATCCAATCAACCAAATAATAACACGTATTCTGATCCTGAATCGCTGAAATTTCAGGATGTAATCATGCTTCTAAAGTGAATCGCACGTTTGCGATGGGAATTGTATGGCACGAAAGAATGCGATACTCACGCCGATATCGCATCATAAGAACTAATTTGCGGGCATATGGCAAAAAAGTTGTAAACAACGTTACCTTGACCGCGAATTTTTGTCCAAATCAGATTACATCAGTCGTCAGGATCAAATATACGTTCATTCATTTTATTAGGTTTCTCGGTATATGATTTCGAGTTTTCCGAACAGACGACGCAAATGTGTCCCATCTCATCGAACTTCACAAATAAGACAGGTGAAAATAATGCGAAATTACTTTCCGAGCAACACAGTGATAATGCATATTCTGACGCTGAAGCGCTGAAGTTCTTTTATTGAATTGTGCTTCGGATGTTTTTCGCCCGTCTGCGATTGAAATCATGAGTAATGTAAATATGCGATACCTTCGTTGATTCCGCATCATTGGAAGACATTTTCCTGCATATGGCAGAGAAATTAAAAATATCGGTACATCGGAAGCGATTTTCTTTCCAAATCCGGACACTTCAGTCATTTATCAAATCTGCGCTCGTTCACTCTATCAGGTTGTTCCGATTGAAATTTCGATTTCTCGCGTTAGTGGATGTAAATGTGTTTTGTTGTCAGGAATGTGATTTAGTTTCTTCCCGGCAGAAGACCATAGTGCGCATGGTTGATCGTATTGTAATTTCGTTTTTTCCGAACAACAGAAGTAAATGTACTTCTTCACTGCCAACTTCTCACTTAAGCGGCTTGAAGAAAGAAAAAACGAAAATGCATTCTGACCAATCCAATCGTTACACGTACTTTACCCTGATAACCTGATACTTCTCTCTTGAATCGTGCTTCGCAAGTGAATGTCGCATTTGCTGTTCGAATCAAATGTCACGTAAATATGCGACAGTCACAATGATTTAAGATAATTGGACCGCATTAGCGCACAGAGTGCGTAGAAACAGTAGAAATGGTTGCCGTGACATCGAACATCTGCCCAAATTCGTATATTTCTGTTGTTTGCATACAATATACTCTCATTCAATGTGTTAGGTTCTTTGGATGGTAATTTCGGTTTTTCTCAATAGAAATTCTAATTGTATTAGTCTGTCCCACAGGTAATTTCGTGTTTTCCGAACGGAGGGCATAATTTTATTAGGATGTGCTGAAAGTAATTTTGATTCCTCCGAGCAGATGTCGTAAATGCATTCTTCGGCAGCCAAACATACAATAAAGCCTCATGAAGAAAAAAAAAGAAATTACTTTCCGAGCATACCAATGATAGCACCAATTCTACCGCATAATCTCTAAGAATTCTCACCTGACTCGTTCTCTGCAAGTGTAATGCGTTCGCAACGGGAGTCGAAAGTCACGTAACTATGCGATACCCACGTTGATTACGCACCACTCGAATGTGCCTGCGCTCATACAGCGAAGAAACTACAAGAATCTTTACATTAATAGCGAATTTCTCTCCAAATACGTCGATTTCAGTGGTATGTATCAAATATGCACTCACTTAGTGTAAACGCTTATCCGAAAGAAATTTCGATTCTCCCTGACGAAGCACATTACCATTTTCGGTTGCCCGGGACGTAATTTTATTTTTAACCGACGAGAGACGTAATAGCAATCGTTTGTTACTCAAGCAATTTCGTTTTTGCTGGACACAGGGAGTAAGTGTATACTCCATGCGTAGAAATTTGACAATTAAGCCACATGAAACAAGAACGAAACTGTATTCAGACGCAGAATCTATACAATTTCTCGATTTGATCGCGCTTGGCATGTGAATCATGTAAATATGAGGCACTCCTATTGCGCGTTTGCCATGGGAATCAAGTGTCTGGTAGATATACAATACTCGCGTGCATTCCGCACCTTTGGGGCGTATCAGCGCGCTCAGATCTGTGAAACGATGCGAGTCAATACATTGACGGTGTACTTCTGTCCACATTCGTATTCTTCATTCGTTTTACAAAATATACAGCTATTTATTGCACTAGATTATTCGGAACGTAATTCCGTTTTTCTCGATGGAGGACCAACTGTATTATGTCCTTGCAAGAAAAATTTCGTTTGTTCACGGAGGAGGACATAATTAGTTTGGTTGTTCCTAAACAGATTTCGTTCTTTCACAATTAAGCCGCATGGAAAGAAAAAGAGTCTGTTTCCCGATCAGTCAATGGTCAGACGTATTTTGACTCTGAAACGCTGATATTCCTTGGATGAATCATGCATCGCAAGTTGATCGCGTGTTTGCAATGGCAACAAAATGTCACGTAAATGTGCGATACACACTTTGATTTCGTATCATAAGAATGCTTCTGCGAGCATTAAACAGAAAAATTAGATGCTTTTGCTTAAAATAATTTGATATCTCGCATGCTTCTGTCCACGCGGTATATATTTCGCGTCCTAGTATTAAACATTGTAGCGGACAGTCACCCAGGCCATCGCCGTGCACGCGATCACTTTGGAGAAGCGAGGCGTTGAATAGCGGCGTTTTTATCTCGTATCATTCACTTAAGGTTTCACAGCGACGCGAATCACGATTACGAAGATTCGATAAACACCATTACACACACGCACGCACTTCACGCAACCACTCCTCACGGAACACAAAACATTCACCGCTGAAACTGGGATCCGCGGAATATCACGAGATACGTCCGCACTGCTCGGAGTCGTACGAGGGAATGTACCGACACCTATCCAAATCCAATCCCGGTCCTTACTACGCAGCACAATCCACCAGTCCACTTAATTTATTTATATCTGGCGCGCAATAATTCTGGTAAATTACATCCTATTTTTGTTTCATTTCTTCATGTCCGAATCATGTATGCCCGACTACGGTTTGTAAACCAAACCCGAATGCGCAGCCAAAACTTGCCGGCATCACCACCCGACCGTATTGGCATTTAATGATCCCTACTTTCCGAACATCTATCCCACTGGAGTGAGAATCTAAAATAAATTCCCGGCAAATATATTAATGTACATGGTAGCTACGCACCCACTATTTTAATGCATGAGTGGAAGAGTCGAGAGTTAAACTGTTCTAGAACATTACCAGTTCACGTGAGAGACAATCCGCTATGTAAATAACTACACCTATCCCGTTATTCCGAGCGTCAAACCATGTATTCCGCGAGTAAATCCGCTGATGAATGTTGACAATAGACACGTTAATTATCGGTAGGGATATTAAAGTGGAGATTCAGTCCATCGGAACACATTACCAATTGGTGTAAAGTCATACCATTTGCTGAACACCTTACCTTCCGTGAACCTAATGCTGTTTATCGAGAGTATATCATCGTGTTCGGAGAAGCAACTTAGTATACCTTTTAGAGACGAGCACCCTAATTTTATATATAAATTAGAACATCGGTTGTGTAACCTTTTGAAAACGTCACCACCTTCTCTGAGAATCGAACGGCTACGTTGTTAGGTTCACCGATCATATAATTCCGAGAGTCAAACCAGGTACTTCGGGAATAAATCCGCTGTACAGTTTGTCATTACGTAACCTATTTCGCGTTATAAATGTTAAACTACTGAGTCCAACCGCTATAGAACCTTAAGAACTGGTATAGAGTAAAACCCTTTACGGGAGGCCTTACCTTCCGAGAACTAAACCCGCTGTAACGAGAAAATAACATTGTATTCAGACCAGAAAAGTAGTACACATTTTAGTGACGGCACCTTAATTTTATGTAAGAAATACAAAGGACGCGGGGCAAACATTTCGAGAGCGCTTCCAGCTTCATTGGGGATCGAACGGCTCCGTCAGCAGCTACACCTATCCTGTGATTCCGAAAGTAGAACCAGGTGTGCCGGGAGTAAATGGGCGAAACAGTTTTGGCCCAAGACACCTTAATTCATTGTCTGAATATTAAATTATATATTCAAACCGTTTGAGAACGTTACCAATTCCTACGAAGACATTATTTTTAAAGAAGGCCTTAACTACCGAGAAGCTATCCTGCTGTATCGACAGTACAACTTCGTGTTAAGAGAAGCAAATTAGTGTCCACTTTAATGACAGGTACCGTAATTTCATGTGTGAATTAGAAGGTCGAGAGTGAAAGCGTTCGAATACGTTATCATGTTTTTTGTATGTTGCACATCTTAGTCAATAGCTTGATGTAGCCTGTTATTCCGAGGGTCAAACCAGGTATTCCGAAAGTCAATATGATCTACAGTATTGACAATATACAATTTAATTCACGTTTTGAATACTAACTATACCGTCAAACCGATCGAGATCATTACAACCTTCTTTAGAGTCGAACGTCTCAGTAAATACATTCCCATATCCTGTGATTCCGAAGGTCAGACAGGCATTATGGGAGTAAATACGCTGTACATTATTGGCAATAGACAACTTAAACGTCGGTTTCAATACAAAAGTCGAGCGTCAACCGTTATAGATCGATACCTATTCGCATAGAGTCAAACTGTTACCGAATGCCTTACCTTCCGGAAACCAAACCCGCAGTAGCGAGTGTCTTGCTTAATGCTCTCTGAAACACATTTTTAGAGAATGTAGCATATGAAGCATATGTATCAAAACCTTGTTTTCGTGTATGAATAGCAAAATTGAGAGCCGAAGCGTTCGGGAATGTTACCACTTCCTTTGAGAGCCGATCGGCTACGTCAATAGCCACAGCTGCCCTGTGATTCCTGGAGACAAGCAAGGTATTGCAGTTGTAACTCCACTGAACAGTTTCGGCAATGGAAACCTTAATTCAGGGTTTGAGTAGTGAAGCATTGCGTCAAATCGTTTGAGAGCGTTACCATTTGGTAAAAACCCACAAGTTTTACCTAAGACCTTACACTCCAAAGCCTATATCGGTGTATCGAGAGTGTGACGCCGTGTTCAAAGGAACAAGCTTCCATACATATTATTGACGGGCACATCAATTTCGTATATGAAAAGGAACTGCGAGCGTCGTGTCGTTTGATAACGCTACCACCTCTATTGAGTGTTACACAGCTAAGTCAATACATTCATCTATAACTTGATTCCGTGAGCCAAGTCCAGTATTCCGGGAACAAATCCGCTGTACAGTATTGGCAATAGACACCTTAATTCTTGTTATGAATATTGAAGTACAGACTCGATCAGTTGTAGAACGTTG
>NW_027470321.1:0-39842 GCF_051020765.1 Lasioglossum baleicum
GCGGGAAGCATCCTCTCGCACGTGTTTTTACTCGACAAGCCTGCGGGAAGCATCCTCTAGCACGTGTTTTTACTCGACTAGTCTGCGGGATGCATCCTCTCGCACGTGTTTTTGCTCGACTAGCCTGCGGGATGCATCCTCTCGCACGTGTTTTTGCTCGACTAGCCTGCGGGATGCATCCTCTCGCACGTGTTTTTGCTCGACTAGCCTGCGGGATGCATCCTCTCGCACGTGTTTTTGCTCGACTAGCCATGCGCATCCCAAAAAACCTGCGCATGCGCATCCCACAAAACCTGCGCATGCGCATCCCACAAAACCTCGCACGTGTTTTTACTCGACTAGCCTGCGGGATGCATCCTCTCGCACGTGTTTTTACTCGACTAGCCTGCGGGATGCATCCTCTCGCACGTGTTTTTACTCGACTAGCCTGCGGGATGCATCCTCTCGCACGTGTTTTTGCTCGACTAGCCTGCGGGATGCATCCTCTCGCACGTGTTTTTGCTCGACTAGGCATGCGCATACCAAAAAACCTGCGCATGCGCATCCCACAAAACCTGCGCATGCGCATCCCACAAAACCTCGCACGTGTTTTTACTCGACTAGCCTGCGGGATGCATCCTCTCGCACGTGTTTTTACTCGACTAGCCTGCGGGATGCATCCTCTCGCACGTGTTTTTACTCGACTAGCCTGCGGGAAGCAACCTCTCGCACGTGTTTTTACTCGACTAGTCTGCGGGATGCATCCTCTCGCTCGTGTTTTTGCTCGACTAGCCTGCGGGATGCATCCTCTCGCACGTGTTTTTGCTCGATTAGCCTGCGGGATGCATCCTCTCGCACGTGTATTTGCTCGACTAGCCTGCGGGATGCATCCTCTCGCACGTGTTTGTGTTCGACTAGCCTGCGGGATGCATCCTCTCGCACGTGTTTTTACTCGACTAGCCTGCGGGATGCATCCTCCCGCACGTGTTTTTACTCGACTAGCCTGCGGGATGCATCCTCTCGCACGTGTTTTTGCTCGACTAGCCTGCGGGATGCATCCTCTCGCACGTGTTTTTACTCGACTAGTCTGCGGGATGCATCCTCTCGCACGTGTTTTTGCTCGACTAGCCTGCGGGATGCATCCTCTCGCACGTGTTTTTGCTCGACTAGCCTGCGGGATGCATCCTCTCGCACGTGTATTTGCTCGACTAGCCTGCGGGATGCATCCTCTAGCACGTGTTTTTGCTCGACTAGCCTGCGGGATGCATCCTCTCGCACGTGTTTTTGCTCGACTAGCCAGCGGGACGCATCCTCTCGCACGTGTTTTTACTCGACTAGCCTGCGGGATGCATCCTCTCGCACGTGTTTTTACTCGACTAGCCTGCGGGAAGCAACCTCTTGCACGTGTTTTTACTCGACTAGCCTGCGGGATGCATCCTCTCGCACGTGTTTTTACTCGACTAGCCTGCGGGAAGCATCCTCTCGCACGTGTTTTTACTCGACTAGTCTGCGGGATGCATCCTCTCGCACGTGTTTTTGCTCGACTAGCCTGCGGGATGCATCCTCTCGCACGTGTATTTGCTCGACTAGCCTGCGGGATGCATCCTCTCGCACGTGTTTGTGCTCGACTAGCCTGCGGGATGCATCCTCTCGCACGTGTTTTTACTTGACTAGCCTGCGGGATGCATCCTCTCGCACGTGTTTTTGCTCGACTAGCCTGCGGGATGCATCCTCTCGCACGTGTTTTTGCTCGACTAGCCTGCGGGATGCATCCTCTCGCACGTGTTTTTACTCGACTACCCTGCGGGATGCATCCTCTCGCACGTGTTTTTAGTCGACTACCCTGCGGGATGCATCCTCTCGCACGTGTTTTTTGCTCGACTAGCCATGCGCATCCCAAAAAACCGGCGCATGCGCATCCCAAAAAACCTGCGCATGCGCATTCCACAAAACCTGCGCATGCGCATCCCACAATACCTCGCACGTGTTTTTACTCGACTAGCCTGCGGGATGCATGTTCTCGCACGTGTTTTTACTCGACTAGGCTGCGGGATGCATCCTCTCGCACGTGTCTTTGCTCGACTAGCCTGCGGGATGCATCCTCTCGCACGTGTTTTTGCTCGACTAGCCGGCGGGATGCATCCTCTCGCACGTGTTTTTACTCGACTAGCCTGCGGGATGCATCCTCTCGCACGTGTTTTTGATCGACTAGGCATGCGCATCCCAAAAAACCTGCACATGCGCATCCCACAAAACCTGCGCATGCGCATCCCACAAAACCTCGCACGTGTTTTTACTCGACTAGCCTGCGGGATGCATCCTCTCGCACGTGTTTTTGCTCGACTAGCCTGCGGGATGCATCCTCTCGCACGTGTTTTTACTCGACTAGCCTGCGGGATGCATCCTCTCGCACGTGTTTTTGATCGACTAGGCATGCGCATCCCAAAAAACCTGCACATGCGCATCCCACAAAACCTGCGCATGCGCATCCCACAAAACCTCGCACGTGTTTTTACTCGACTAGCCTGCGGGATGCATCCTCTCGCACGTGTTTTTACTCGACTAGCCTGCGGGATGCATCCTCTCGCACGTGTTTTTACTCGACTAGCCTGCGGGAAGCATCCTCTCGCACGTGTTTTTACTCGACTAGTCTGCGGGATGCATCCTCTCGCACGTGTTTTTGCTCGACTAGCCTGCGGGATGCATCCTCTCGCACGTGTTTTTGCTCGACTAGCCTGCGGGATGCATCCTCTCGCACGTGTATTTGCTCGACTAGCCTGCGGGATGCATCCTCTCGCACGTGTTTGTGCTCGACTAGCCTGCGGGATGCATCCTCTCGCACGTGTTTTTACTTGACTAGCCTGCGGGATGCATCCTCTCGCACGTGTTTTTGCTCGACTAGCCTGCGGGATGCATCCTCTCGCACGTGTTTTTGCTCGACTAGCCTGCGGGATGCATCCTCTCGCACGTGTTTTTACTCGACTAGCCTGCGGGATGCATCCTCTCGCACGTGTTTTTACTTGACTACCCTGCGGGATGCATCCTCTCGCACGTGTTTTTGCTCGACTAGCCTGCGGGATGCATCCTCTCGCACGTGTTTTTGCTCGACTAGCCTGCGGGATGCATCCTCTCGCACGTGTTTTTGCTCGACTAGCCTGCGGGATGCATCCTTTCGCACGTGTTTTTACTCGACTAGCCTGCGGGATGCATCCTCTCGCACGTGTCTTTGCTCGACTAGCCTGCGGGATGCATCCTCTCGCACGTGTTTTTGCTCGACTAGCCGGCGGGATGCATCCTCTCGCACGTGTTTTTACTCGACTAGCCTGCGGGATTCATCCTCTCGCACGTGTTTTTACTCGACTAGGCATGCGCATCCCAAAAAACCTGCGCATGCGCATCCCACAAAACCTGCGCATGCGCATCCCACAAAACCTCGCACGTGTTTTTACTCGACTAGCCTGCGGGATGCATGTTCTCGCACGTGTTTTTACTCGACTAGACTGCGGGATGCATCCTCTCGCACGTGTTTTTACTCGACTAGCCTGCGGGATGCATCCTCTCGCACGTGTTTTTACTCGACTAGCCTGCGGGAAGCATCCTCTCGCACGTGTTTTTGCTCGACTAGCCTGCGGGATGCATCCTCTCGCACGTGTTTTTGCTCGACTAGCCTGCGGGATGCATCCTCTCGCACGTGTTTTTGCTCGACTAGCCTGCGGGATGCATCCTCTCGCACGTGTTTTTACTCGACTAGCCTGCGGGATGCATCCTCTCGCACGTGTTTTTGCTCGACTAGGCATGCGCATCCCAAAAAACCTGCACATGCGCATCCCACAAAACCTGCGCATGCGCATCCCACAAAACCTCGCACGTGTTTTTACTCGACTAGCCTGCGGGATGCATCCTCTCGCACGTGTTTTTACTCGACTAGCCTGCGGGATGCATCCTCTCGCACGTGTTTTTACTCGACTAGCCTGCGGGAAGCATCCTCTCGCATGTGTTTTTACTCGACTAGTCTGCGGGATGCATCCTCTCGCACGTGTTTTTGCTCGACTAGCCTGCGGGATGCATCCTCTCGCACGTGTATTTGCTCGACTAGCCTGCGGGAAGCGTCCTCTCGCACGTGTTTTTACTCGACTAGTCTGCGGGATGCATCCTCTCGCACGTGTTTTTGCTCGACTAGCCTGCGGGATGCATCCTCTCGCACGTGTTTTTGCTCGACTAGCCTGCGGGATGCATCCTCTCGCACGTGTATTTGCTCGACTAGCCTGCGGGATGCATCCTCTCGCACGTGTTTTGCTCGACTAGCCTGCGGGATGCATCCTCTCGCACGTGTTTTTACTTGACTAGCCTGCGGGATGCATCCTCTCGCACGTGTTTTTTGCTCGACTAGCCTGCGGGATGCATCCTCTCGCACGTGTTTTTGCTCGACTAGCCTGCGGGATGCATCCTCTCGCACGTGTTTTTACTCGACTACCCTGCGGGATGCATCCTCTCGCACGTGTTTTTAGTCGACTACCCTGCGGGATGCATCCTCTCGCACGTGTTTTTGCTCGACTAGCCATGCGCATCCCAAAAAACCTGCGCATGCGCATCCCAAAAAACCTGCGCATGCGCATTCCACAAAACCTGCGCATGCGCATCCCACAATACCTCGCACGTGTTTTTACTCGACTAGCCTGCGGGATGCATGTTCTCGCACGTGTTTTTACTCGACTAGACTGCGGGATGCATCCTCTCGCACGTGTCTTTGCTCGACTAGCCTGCGGGATGCATCCTCTCGCACGTGTTTTTGCTCGACTAGCCGGCGGGATGCATCCTCTCGCACGTGTTTTTACTCGACTAGCCTGCGGGATTCATCCTCTCGCACGTGTTTTTACTCGACTAGGCATGCGCATCCCAAAAAACCTGCGCATGCGCATCCCAAAAAACCTGCGCATGCGCATCCCACAAAACCTGCGCATGCGCATCCCACAAAACCTCGCACGTGTTTTTACTCGACTAGCCTGCGGGATGCATCCTCTCGCACGTGTTTTTGCTCGACTAGCCTGCGGGATGCATCCTCTCGCACGTGTTTTTACTCGACTAGCCTGCGGGATGCATCCTCTCGCACGTGTTTTTGATCGACTAGGCATGCGCATCCCAAAAAACCTGCACATGCGCATCCCACAAAACCTGCGCATGCGCATCCCACAAAACCACGCACGTGTTTTTACTCGACTAGCCTGCGGGATGCATCCTCTCGCACGTGTTTTTACTCGACTAGCCTGCGGGATGCATCCTCTCGCACGTGTTTTTACTCGACTAGCCTGCGGGAAGCATCCTCTCGCACGTGTTTTTACTCGACTAGCCTGCGGGATGCATCCTCTCGCACGTGTTTTTACTCGACTAGCCTGCGGGAAGCATCCTCTCGCACGTGTTTTTACTCGACTAGTGTGCGGGATGCATCCTCTCGCACGTGTTTTTGCTCGACTAGCCTGCGGGATGCATCCTCTCGCACGTGTTTTTGCTCGACTAGCCTGCGGGATGCATCCTCTCGCACGTGTATTTGCTCGACTAGCCTGCGGGATGCATCCTCTCGCACGTGTTTGTGCTCGACTAGCCTGCGGGATGCATCCTCTCGCACGTGTTTTTACTTGACTAGCCTGCGGGATGCATCCTCTCGCACGTGTTTTTGCTCGACTAGCCTGCGGGATGCATCCTCTCGCACGTGTTTTTGCTCGACTAGCCGGCGGGATGCATCCTCTCGCACGTGTTTTTACTCGACTAGGCATGCGCATCCCAAAAAACCTGCGCATGCGCATCCCAAAAAACCTGCGCATGCGCATCCCACAAAACCTCGCACGTGTTTTTACTCGACTAGCCTGCGGGATGCATGTTCTCGCACGTGTTTTTACTCGACTAGACTGCGGGATGCATCCTCTCGCACGTGTTTTTACTCGGCTAGCCTGCGGGATGCATCCTCTCGCACGTGTTTTTACTCGACTAGCCTGCGGGAAGCGTCCTCTCGCACGTGTTCTTGCTCGACTAGCCTGCGGGATGCATCCTCTCGCACGTGTTTTCGCTCGACTAGCCTGCGGGATGCATCCTCTCGCACGTGTTTTTGCTCGACTAGCCTGCGGGATGCATCCTCTCGCACGTGTTTTTACTCGACTAGCCTGCGGATGCATCCTCTCGCACGTGTTTTTGCTCGACTAGGCATGCGCATCCCAAAAAACCTGCACATGCGCATCCCACAAAACCTGCGCATGCGCATCCCACAAAACCTCGCACGTGTTTTCGCTCGACTAGCCTGCGGGATGCATCCTCTCGCACGTGTTCTTGCTCGACTAGCCTGCGGGATGCATCCTCTCGCACGTGTTTTCGCTCGACTAGGCTGCGGGATGCATCCTCTCGCACGTGTTTTTGCTCGACTAGCCTGCGGGATGCATCCTCTCGCACGTGTTTTTACTCGACTAGCCTGCGGGATGCATCCTCTCGCACGTGTTTTTGCTCGACTAGGCATGCGCATCCCAAAAAACCTGCACATGCGCATCCCACAAAACCTGCGCATGCGCATCCCACAAAACCTCGCACGTGTTTTTACTCGACTAGCCTGCGGGATGCATCCTCTCGCACGTGTTTTTACTCGACTAGCCTGCGGGATGCATCCTCTCGCACGTGTTTTTACTCGACTAGCCTGCGGGAAGCATCCTCTCGCATGTGTTTTTACTCGACTAGTCTGCGGGATGCATCCTCTCGCACGTGTTTTTGCTCGACTAGCCTGCGGGATGCATCCTCTCGCACGTGTTTTTGCTCGACTAGCCTGCGGGATGCATCCTCTCGCACGTGTATTTGCTCGACTAGCCTGCGGGATGCATCCTCTCGCACGTGTTTGTGCTCGACTAGCCTGCGGGATGCATCCTCTCGCACGTGTTTTTACTTGACTAGCCTGCGGGATGCATCCTCTCGCACGTGTTTTTGCTCGACTAGCCTGCGGGATGCATCCTCTCGCACGTGTTTTTGCTCGACTAGCCTGCGGGATGCATCCTCTCGCACGTGTTTTTACTCGACTCGCCTGCGGGGTGCATCCTCTCGCACGTGTTTTTACTTGACTACCCTGCGGGATGCATCCTCTCGCACGTGTTTTTGCTCGACTAGCCTGCGGGATGCATCCTCTCGCACGTGTTTTTGCTCGACTAGCCTGCGGGATGCATCCTCTCGCACGAGTTTTTGCTCGACTAGCCTGCGGGATGCATCCTCTCGCACGTGTTTTTACTCGACTAGCCTGCGGGATGCATCCTCCCGCACGTGTTTTTACTCGACTAGGCATGCGCATCCCAAAAAACCTGCGCATGCGCATCCCACAAAACCTGCGCATGCGCATCCCACAAAACCTCGCACGTGTTTTTACTCGACTAGCCTGCGGGATGCATCCTCTCGCACGTGTTTTTACTCGACTAGCCTGCGGGATGCATCCTCTCGCACGTGTTTTTGCTCGACTAGCCTGCGGGATGCATCCTCTCGCACGTGTTTTTACTCGACTAGCCTGCGGGATGCATCCTCTCGCACATGTTTTTGCTCGACTAGCCTGCGGGATGCATCCTCTCGCACGTGTTTGTGCTCGACTAGGCATGCGCATCCCAAAAAACCTGCGCATGCGCATCCCAAAAAACCTGCGCATGCGCATCCCACAAAACCTGCGCATGCGCATCCCACAAAACCTCGCACGTGTTTTTACTCGACTAGCCTGCGGGATGCATCCTCTCGCACGTGTTTTTACTCGACTAGCCTGCGGGATGCATCCTCTCGCACGTGTTTTTGCTCGACTAGCCTGCGGGATGCATCCTCTCGCACGTGTTTTTACTCGACTAGCCTGCGGGATGCATCCTCTCGCACATGTTTTTGCTCGACTAGCCTGCGGGATGCATCCTCTCGCACGTGTTTGTGCTCGACTAGCCTGCGGGATGCATCCTCTCGCACGTGTTTTTACTTGACTAGCCTGCGGGATGCATCCTCTCGCACGTGTTTTTGCTCGACTAGCCTGCGGGATGCATCCTCTCGCACGTGTTTTTGCTCGACTAGCCTGCGGGATGCATCCTCTCGCACGTGTTTTTACTCGACTAGCCTGCGGGATGCATCCTCTCGCACGTGTTTTTGCTCGACTAGGCATGCGCATCCCAAAAAACCTGCACATGCGCATCCCACAAAACCTGCGCATGCGCATCCCACAAAACCTCGCACGTGTTTTTACTCGACTAGCCTGCGGGATGCATCCTCTCGCACGTGTTTTTACTCGACTAGCCTGCGGGATGCATCCTCTCGCACGTGTTTTTACTCGACTAGCCTGCGGGAAGCATCCTCTCGCATGTGTTTTTACTCGACTAGTCTGCGGGATGCATCCTCTCGCACGTGTTTTTGCTCGACTAGCCTGCGGGATGCATCCTCTCGCACGTGTTTTTGCTCGACTAGCCTGCGGGATGCATCCTCTCGCACGTGTATTTGCTCGACTAGCCTGCGGGATGCATCCTCTCGCACGTGTTTGTGCTCGACTAGCCTGCGGGATGCATCCTCTCGCACGTGTTTTTACTTGACTAGCCTGCGGGATGCATCCTCTCGCACGTGTTTTTGCTCGACTAGCCTGCGGGATGCATCCTCTCGCACGTGTTTTTGCTCGACTAGCCTGCGGGATGCATCCTCTCGCACGTGTTTTTACTCGACTCGCCTGCGGGGTGCATCCTCTCGCACGTGTTTTTACTTGACTACCCTGCGGGATGCATCCTCTCGCACGTGTTTTTGCTCGACTAGCCTGCGGGATGCATCCTCTCGCACGTGTTTTTGCTCGACTAGCCTGCGGGATGCATCCTCTCGCACGTGTTTTTGCTCGACTAGCCTGCGGGATGCATCCTCTCGCACGTGTTTTTACTCGACTAGCCTGCGGGATGCATCCTCCCGCACGTGTTTTTACTCGACTAGGCATGCGCATCCCAAAAAACCTGCGCATGCGCATCCCAAAAAACCTGCGCATGCGCATCCCACAAAACCTGCGCATGCGCATCCCACAAAACCTCGCACGTGTTTTTACTCGACTAGCCTGCGGGATGCATCCTCTCGCACGTGTTTTTACTCGACTAGCCTGCGGGATGCATCCTCTCGCACGTGTTTTTGCTCGACTAGCCTGCGGGATGCATCCTCTCGCACGTGTTTTTACTCGACTAGCCTGCGGGATGCATCCTCTCGCACATGTTTTTGCTCGACTAGCCTGCGGGATGCATCCTCTCGCACGTGTTTGTGCTCGACTAGCCTGCGGGATGCATCCTCTCGCACGTGTTTTTACTTGACTAGCCTGCGGGATGCATCCTCTCGCACGTGTTTTTGCTCGACTAGCCTGCGGGATGCATCCTCTCGCACGTGTTTTTGCTCGACTAGCCTGCGGGATGCATCCTCTCGCACGTGTTTTTACTCGACTCGCCTGCGGGGTGCATCCTCTCGCACGTGTATTTGCTCGACTAGCCTGCGGGATGCATCCTCTCGCACGTGTTTGTGCTCGACTAGCCTGCGGGATGCATCCTCTCGCACGTGTTTTTACTTGACTAGCCTGCGGGATGCATCCTCTCGCACGTGTTTTTGCTCGACTAGCCTGCGGGATGCATCCTCTCGCACGTGTTTTTGCTCGACTAGCCTGCGGGATGCATCCTCTCGCACGTGTTTTTACTCGACTAGCCTGCGGGATGCATCCTCTCGCACGTGTTTTTGCTCGACTAGCCTGCGGGATGCATCCTCTCGCACGTGTTTTTGCTCGACTAGCCTGCGGGATGCATCCTCTCGCACGTGTTTTTGCTCGACTAGCCTGCGGGATGCATCCTCTCGCACGTGTCTTTGCTCGACTAGCCTGCGGGATGCATCCTCTCGCACGTGTTTTTGCTCGACTAGCCTGCGGGATGCATCCTCTCGCACGTGTTTTTACTCGACTACCCTGCGGGATGCATCCTCTCGCACGTGTTTTTAGTCGACTACCCTGCGGGATGCATCCTCTCGCACGTGTTTTTGCTCGACTAGCCATGCGCATCCCAAAAAACCTGCGCATGCGCATCCCAAAAAACCTGCGCATGCGCATCCCACAAAACCTGCGCATGCGCATCCCACAATACCTCGCACGTGTTTTTACTCGACTAGCCTGCGGGATGCATGTTCTCGGACGTGTTTTTACTCGACTAGACTGCGGGATGCATCCTCTCGCACGTGTCTTTGCTCGACTAGCCTGCGGGATGCATCCTCTCGCACGTGTTTTTGCTCGACTAGCCGGCGGGATGCATCCTCTCGCACGTGTTTTTACTCGACTAGCCTGCGGGATTCATCCTCTCGCACGTGTTTTTACTCGACTAGGCATGCGCATCCCAAAAAACCTGCGCATGCGCATCCCAAAAAACCTGCGCATGCGCATCCCACAAAACCTGCGCATGCGCATCCCACAAAACCTCGCACGTGTTTTTACTCGACTAGCCTGCGGGATGCATCCTCTCGCACGTGTTATTGCTCGACTAGCCTGCGGGATGCATCCTCTCGCACGTGTTTTTACTCGACTAGCCTGCGGGATGCATCCTCTCGCACGTGTTTTTGCTCGACTAGGCATGCGCAACCCAAAAAACCTGCACATGCGCATCCCACAAAACCTGCGCATGCGCATCCCACAAAACCTCGCACGTGTTTTTACTCGACTAGCCTGCGGGATGCATCCTCTCGCACGTGTTTTTACTCGACTAGCCTGCGGGATGCATCCTCTCGCACGTGTTTTTACTCGGCTAGCCTGCGGGAAGCATCCTCTCGCACGTGTTTTTACTCGACTAGTCTGCGGGATGCATCCTCTCGCACGTGTTTTTGCTCGACTAGCCTGCGGGATGCATCCTCTCGCACGTGTTTTTGCTCGACTAGCCTGCGGGATGCATCCTCTCGCACGTGTATTTGCTCGACTAGCCTGCGGGATGCATCCTCTCGCACGTGTTTGTGCTCGACTAGCCTGCGGGATGCATCCTCTCGCACGTGTTTTTACTTGACTAGCCTGCGGGATGCATCCTCTCGCACGTGTTTTTGCTCGACTAGCCTGCGGGATGCATCCTCTCGCACGTGTTTTTGCTCGACTAGCCTGCGGGATGCATCCTCTCGCTCGTGTTTTTACTCGACTAGGCATGCGCATCCCAAAAAACCTGCGCATGCGCATCCCAAAAAACCTGCGCATGCGCATCCCACAAAACCTGCGCATGCGCATCCCACAAAACCTCGCACGTGTTTTTACTCGACTAGCCTGCGGGATGCATGTTCTCGCACGTGTTTTTACTCGACTAGACTGCGGGATGCATCCTCTCGCACGTGTTTTTACTCGACTAGCCTGCGGGATGCATCCTCTCGCACGTGTTTTTACTCGACTAGCCTGCGGGAAGCATCCTCTCGCACGTGTTTTTGCTCGACTAGCCTGCGGGATGCATCCTCTCGCACGTGTTTTTGCTCGACTAGCCTGCGGGATGCATCCTCTCGCACGTGTTTTTGCTCGACTAGCCTGCGGGATGCATCCTCTCGCACGTGTTTTTACTCGACTAGCCTGCGGGATGCATCCTCTCGCACGTGTTTTTGCTCGACTAGGCATGCGCATCCCAAAAAACCTGCACATGCGCATCCCACAAAACCTGCGCATGCGCATCCCACAAAACCTCGCACGTGTTTTTACTCGACTAGCCTGCGGGATGCATCCTCTCGCACGTGTTTTTACTCGACTAGCCTGCGGGATGCATCCTCTCGCACGTGTTTTTACTCGACTAGCCTGCGGGATGCATCCTCTCGCACGTGTTTTTGCTCGACTAGCCTGCGGGATGCATCCTCTCGCACGTGTATTTGCTCGACTAGCCTGCGGGATGCATCCTCTCGCACGTGTTTGTGCTCGACTAGCCTGCGGGATGCATCCTCTCGCACGTGTTTTTACTTGACTAGCCTGCGGGATGCATCCTCTCGCACGTGTTTTTGCTCGACTAGCCTGCGGGATGCATCCTCTCGCACGTGTTTTTGCTCGACTAGCCTGCGGGATGCATCCTCTCGCACGTGTTTTTACTCGACTCGCCTGCGGGGTGCATCCTCTCGCACGTGTTTTTACTTGACTACCCTGCGGGATGCATCCTCTCGCACGTGTTTTTGCTCGACTAGCCTGCGGGATGCATCCTCTCGCACGTGTTTTTGCTCGACTAGCCTGCGGGATGCATCCTCTCGCACGTGTTTTTGCTCGACTAGCCTGCGGGATGCATCCTCTCGCACGTGTTTTTACTCGACTAGCCTGCGGGATGCATCCTCCCGCACGTGTTTTTACTCGACTAGGCATGCGCATCCCAAAAAACCTGCGCATGCGCATCCCAAAAAACCTGCGCATGCGCATCCCACAAAACCTGCGCATGCGCATCCCACAAAACCTCGCACGTGTTTTTACTCGACTAGCCTGCGGGGTGCATCCTCTCGCACGTGTTTTTACTTGACTACCCTGCGGGATGCATCCTCTCGCACGTGTTTTTGCTCGACTAGCCTGCGGGATGCATCCTCTCGCACGTGTTTTTACTCGACTCGCCTGCGGGGTGCATCCTCTCGCACGTGTTTTTACTTGACTAGCCTGCGGGATGCATCCTCTCGCACGTGTTTTTGCTCGACTAGCCTGCGGGATGCATCCTCTCGCACGTGTTTTTGCTCGACTAGCCTGCGGGATGCATCCTCTCGCACGTGTTTTTACTCGACTCGCCTGCGGGGTGCATCCTCTCGCACGTGTTTTTACTTGACTACCCTGCGGGATGCATCCTCTCGCACGTGTTTTTGCTCGACTAGCCTGCGGGATGCATCCTCTCGCACGTGTTTTTGCTCGACTAGCCTGCGGGATGCATCCTCTCGCACGTGTTTTTGCTCGACTAGCCTGCGGGATGCATCCTCTCGCACGTGTTTTTGCTCGACTAGACTGCGGGATGCATCCTCTCGCACGTGTTTTTGCTCGACTAGCCTGCGGGATTCATCCTCTCGCACGTGTTTTTACTCGACTAGCCTGCGGGATGCATCCTCTCGCACGTGTTTTTGCTCGACTAGCCTGCGGGATGCATCCTCTCGCACGTGTTTTTACTCGACTAGCCTGCGGGATGCATCCTCCCGCACGTGTTTTTACTCGACTAGCCTGCGGGATGCATCCTCTCGCACGTGTTTTTGCTCGACTAGCCTGCGGGATGCATCCTCTCGAACGTGTTTTTACTCGACTAGTCTGCGGGATGCATCCTCTCGCACGTGTTTTTGCTCGACTAGCCTGCGGGATGCATCCTCTCGCACGTGTTTTTGCTCGACTAGCCTGCGGGATGCATCCTCTCGCACGTGTTTTTACTCGACTAGCCTGCGGGATGCATCCTCCCGCACGTGTTTTTACTCGACTAGGCATGCGCATCCCAAAAAACCTGCGCATGCGCATCCCAAAAAACCTGCGCATGCGCATCCCACAAAACCTGCGCATGCGCATCCCACAAAACCTCGCACGTGTTTTTACTCGACTAGCCTGCGGGATGCATCCTCTCGCACGTGTTTTTACTCGACTAGCCTGCGGGATGCATCCTCTCGCACGTGTTTTTGCTCGACTAGCCTGCGGGATGCATCCTCTCGCACGTGTTTTTACTCGACTAGCCTGCGGGATGCATCCTCTCGCACATGTTTTTGCTCGACTAGCCTGCGGAGTACATCCTCTCGCACGTGTTTTTGCTCGACTAGCCTGCGGGATGCATCCTCTCGCACGTGTTTTTGCTCGACTAGCCTGCGGGATGCATCCTCTCGCACGTGTTTTTGCTCGACTAGCCTGCGGGATGCATCCTCTCGCACGTGTTTTTGCTCGACTAGCCATGCGCATCCCAAAAAACCTGCGCATGCGCATCCCACAAAACCTGCGCATGCGCATCCCACAAAACCTCGCACGTGTTTTTACTCGACTAACCTGCGGGATGCATCCTCTCGCACGTGTTTTTACTCGACTAGCCTGCGGGAAGCATCCTCTTGCACGTGTTTTTACTTGACTAGCCTGCGGGATGCATCCTCTCGCACGTGTTTTTACTCGACTAGCCTGCGGGAAGCATCCTCTCGCACGTGTTTTTACTCGACTAGTCTGCGGGATGCATCCTCTCGCACGTGTTTTTGCTCGACTACCCTGCGGGATGCATCCTCTCGCACGTGTTTTTGCTCGACTAGCCATGCGCATCCCAAAAAACCTGCGCATGCGCATCCCACAAAACCTGCGCATGCGCATCCCACAAAACCTCGCACGTGTTTTTACTCGACTAGCCTGCGGGATGCATCCTCTCGCACGTGTTTTTACTCGACTAGCCTGCGGGATGCATCCTCTCGCACGTGTTTTTACTCGACTAGCCTGCGGGATGCATCCTCTCGCACGTGTTTTTGCTCGACTAGCCTGCGGGATGCATCCTCTCGCACGTGTTTTTGCTCGACTAGGCATGCGCATACCAAAAAACCTGCGCATGCGCATCCCAAAAAACCTGCGCATGCGCATCCCACAAAACCTGCGCATGCGCATCCCACAAAACCTCGCACGTGTTTTTACTCGACTAGCCTGCGGGATGCATCCTCTCGCACGTGTTTTTACTCGACTAGCCTGCGGGATGCATCCCCTCCCACGTGTTTTTACTCGACTAGCCTGCGGGATTCATCCTCTCGCACGTGTTTTTACTCGACTAGCCTGCGGGATGCATCCTCTCGCACGTGTTTTTGGTCGACTAGCCTGCGGGATGCATCCTCTCGCACGTGTTTTTACTCGACTAGCCTGCGGGATGCATCCTCCCGCACGTGTTTTTACTCGACTAGCCTGCGGGATGCATCCTCTCGCACGTGTTTTTGCTCGACTAGCCTGCGGGATGCATCCTCTCGCACGTGTTTTTGCTCGACTAGCCTGCGGGATGCATCCTCTCGCACGTGTTTTTGCTCGACTAGCCTGCGGGATGCATCCTCTCGCACGTGTTTTTGCTCGACTAGCCATGCGCATCCCAAAAAACCTGCGCATGCGCATCCCACAAAACCTCGCTCGTGTTTTTGCTCGACTAGCCTGCGGGATGCATCCTCTCGCACGTGTTTTTGCTCGACTAGCCAGCGGGACGCATCCTCTCGCACGTGTTTTTACTCGACTAGCCTGCGGGATGCATCCTCTCGCACGTGTTTTTACTCGACTAGCCTGCGGGAAGCAACCTCTTGCACGTGTTTTTACTCGACTAGCCTGCGGGATGCATCCTCTCGCACGTGTTTTTACTCGACTAGCCTGCGGGAAGCATCCTCTCGCACGTGTTTTTACTCGACTAGTCTGCGGGATGCATCCTCTCGCACGTGTTTTTTGCTCGACTAGCCTGCGGGATGCATCCTCTCGCACGTGTTTTTGCTCGACTAGCCTGCGGGATGCATCCTCTCGCACGTGTATTTGCTCGACTAGCCTGCGGGATGCATCCTCTCGCACGTGTTTGTGCTCGACTAGCCTGCGGGATGCATCCTCTCGCACGTGTTTTTACTTGACTAGCCTGCGGGATGCATCCTCTCGCACGTGTTTTTGCTCGACTAGCCTGCGGGATGCATCCTCTCGCACGTGTTTTTGCTCGACTAGCCTGCGGGATGCATCCTCTCGCACGTGTTTTTACTCGACTAGCCTGCGGGATGCATCCTCCCGCACGTGTTTTTACTCGACTAGGCATGCGCATCCCAAAAAACCTGCGCATGCGCATCCCAAAAAACCTGCGCATGCGCATCCCACAAAACCTGCGCATGCGCATCCCACAAAACCTCGCACGTGTTTTTACTCGACTAGCCTGCGGGATGCATCCTCTCGCACGTGTTTTTACTCGACTAGCCTGCGGGATGCATCCTCTCGCACGTGTTTTTGTTCGACTAGCCTGCGGGATGCATCCTCTCGCACGTGTCTTTGCTCGACTAGCCTGCGGGATGCATCCTCTCGCACGTGTTTTTACTCGACTAGCCTGCGGGATGCATCCTCTCGCACGTGTTTTTGCTCGACTAGCCTGCGGGATGCATCCTCTCGCACGTGTTTTTGCTCGACTAGGCATGCGCATCCCAAAAAACCTGCGCATGCGCATCCCACAAAACCTGCGCATGAGCATCCCACAAAACCTCGCACGTGTTTTTACTCGACTAGCCTGCGGGATGCATCCTCTCGCACGTGTTTTTACTCGACTAGCCTGCGGGATGCATCCTCTCGCACGTGTTTTTACTCGACTAGCCTGCGGGAAGCATCCTCTCGCACGTGTTTTTACTCGACTAGCCTGCGGGATGCATCCTCTCGCACGTGTTTTTATTCGAGTAGCCTGCGGAATGCATCCTCTCGCACGTGTTTTTGCTCGACTAGCCTGCGGGATGCATCCTCTTGCACGTGTTTTTACTCGACTAGCCTGCGGGATGCATCCTCTCGCTCGTGTTTTTACTCGACTAGCCTGCGGGAAGCATCCTCTCGCAGGTGTTTTTACTCGACTAGCCTGCGGGAAGCATCCTCTAGCACGTGATTTTACTCGACTAGTCTGCGGGATGCATCCTCTCGCACGTGTTTTTGCTCGACTAGCCTGCGGGATGCATCCTCTCGCACGTGTTTTTGCTCGACTAGCCTGCGGGATGCATCCTCTCGCACGTGTTTTTGCTCGACTAGCCTGCGGGATGCATCCTCTCGCACGTGTTTTTGCTCGACTAGCCATGCGCATCCCAAAAAACCTGCGCATGCGCATCCCACAAAACTTGCGCATGCGCATCCCACAAAACCTCGCACGTGTTTTTACTCGACTAGCCTGCGGGATGCATCCTCTCGCACGTGTTTTTACTCGACTAGCCTGCGGAATGCATCCTCTCGCACGTGTTTTTACTCGACTAGCCTGCGGGATGCATCCTCTCGCACGTGTTTTTGCTCGACTAGCCTGCGGGATGCATCCTCTCGCACGTGTTTTTGCTCGACTAGGCATGCGCATACCAAAAAACCTGCGCATGCGCATCCCACAAAACCTCGCACGTGTCTTTACTCGACTAGCCTGCGGGATGCATCCTCTCGCACGTGTTTTTACTCGACTAGCCTGCGGGATGCATCCTCTCGCACGTGTTTTTACTCGACTAGCCTGCGGGAAGCAACCTCTCGCACGTGTTTTTACTCGACTAGTCTGCGGGATGCATCCTCTCGCTCGTGTTTTTGCTCGACTAGCCTGCGGGATGCATCCTCTCGCACGTGTTTTTGCTCGATTAGCCTGCGGGATGCATCCTCTCGCACGTGTATTTGCTCGACTAGCCTGCGGGATGCATCCTCTCGCACGTGTTTGTGTTCGACTAGCCTGCGGGATGCATCCTCTCGCACGTGTTTTACTTGACTAGCCTGCGGGATGCATCCTCTCGCACGAGTTTTTACTCGACTAGCCTGCAGGATGCATCCTCTCGCACGTGTTTTTACTCGACTAGCCTGCGGGATGCATCTTCTCGCACGTGTTTTTGCTCGACTAGCCTGCGGGATGCATCCTCTCGCACGTGTATTAGCTCGACTAGCCTGCGGGATGCATCCTCTCGCACGTGTTTTTACTCGACTACCCTGCGGAATGCATCCTTTTGCACGTGTTTTTGCTCGACTAGCCATGCGCATCCCAAAAAACCTGCGCATGCGCATCCCACAAAACCTCGCACGTGTTTTTACTCGACTAGCCTGCGGGATGCATCCTCTCGCACGTGTTTTTACTCGACCAGCTTGCAGGATGCATCCTCTCGCACGTGTTTTTACTCGACTAGCCTGCGGGATGCATCCTCTCGCACGTGTTTTTGCTCGACTAGCCTGCGGGATGCATCCTCTCGCACGTGTTTTTACTCGACTAGCCTGCGGGATTCATCCTCTCGCACGTGTTTTTACTCGACTAGCCTGCGGGATGCATCCTCTCGCACGTGTTTTTGCTCGACTAGCCTGCGGGATGCATCCTCTCGCACGTGTTTTTACTCGACTAGCCTGCGGGATGCATCCTCCCGCACGTGTTTTTACTCGACTAGCCTGCGGGATGCATCCTCTCGCACGTGTTTTTGCTCGACTAGCCTGCGGGATGCATCCTCTCGCACGTGTTTTTACTCGACTAGTCTGCGGGATGCATCCTCTCGCACGTGTTTTTGCTCGACTAGCCTGCGGGATGCATCCTCTCGCACGTGTTTTTGCTCGACTAGCCTGCGGGATGCATCCTCTCGCACGTGTATTTGCTCGACTAGCCTGCGGGATGCATCCTCTAGCACGTGTTTTTGCTCGACTAGCCTGCGGGATGCATCCTCTCGCACGTGTTTTTGCTCGACTAGCCAGCGGGACGCATCCTCTCGCACGTGTTTTTACTCGACTAGCCTGCGGGATGCATCCTCTCGCACGTGTTTTTACTCGACTAGCCTGCGGGAAGCAACCTCTTGCACGTGTTTTTACTCGACTAGCCTGCGGGATGCATCCTCTCGCACGTGTTTTTACTCGACTAGCCTGCGGGAAGCATCCTCTCGCACGTGTTTTTACTCGACTAGTCTGCGGGATGCATCCTCTCGCACGTGTTTTTGCTCGACTAGCCTGCGGGATGCATCCTCTCGCACGTGTTTTTGCTCGACTAGCCTGCGGGATGCATCCTCTCGCACGTGTATTTGCTCGACTAGCCTGCGGGATGCATCCTCTCGCACGTGTTTGTGCTCGACTAGCCTGCGGGATGCATCCTATCGCACGTGTTTTTACTTGACTAGCCTGCGGGATGCATCCTCTCGCACGTGTTTTTGCTCGACTAGCCTGCGGGATGCATCCTCTCGCACGTGTTTTTGCTCGACTAGCCTGCGGGATGCATCCTCTCGCACGTGTTTTTACTCGACTACCCTGCGGGATGCATCCTCTCGCACGTGTTTTTAGTCGACTATCCTGCGGGATGCATCCTCTCGCACGTGTTTTTGCTCGACTAGCCATGCGCATCCCAAAAAACCTGCGCATGCGCATCCCAAAAAACCTGCGCATGCGCATCCCACAAAACCTGCGCATGCGCATCCCACAATACCTCGCACATGTTTTTACTCGACTAGCCTGCGGGATGCATGTTCTCGCACGTGTTTTTACTCGACTAGACTGCGGGATGCATCCTCTCGCACGTGTCTTTGCTCGACTAGCCTGCGGGATGCATCCTCTCGCACGTGTTTTTGCTCGACTAGCCGGCGGGATGCATCCTCTCGCACGTGTTTTTACTCGACTAGCCTGCGGGATTCATCCTCTCGCACGTGTTTTTACTCGACTAGGCATGCGCATCCCAAAAAACCTGCGCATGCGCATCCCAAAAAACCTGCGCATGCCCATCCCACAAAACCTCGCACGTGTTTTTACTCGACTAGCCTGCGGGATGCATCCTCTCGCACGTGTTTTTGCTCGACTAGCCTGCGGGATGCATCCTCTCGCACGTGTATTTGCTCGACTAGCCTGCGGGATGCATCCTCTCGCACGTGTTTTTGCTCGACTAGCCTGCGGGATGCATCCTCTCGCACGTGTTTTTGCTCGACTAGCCTGCGGGATGCATCCTCTCGCACGTGTATTTGCTCGACTAGCCTGCGGGATGCATCCTCTCGCACGTGTTTTTGCTCGACTAGCCTGCGGGATGCATCCTCTCGCACGTGTTTTTGCTCGACTAGCCTGCGGGATGCATCCTCTCGCACGTGTTTTTGCTCGACTAGCCTGCGGGATGCATCCTCTCGCACGTGTTTTTGCTCGACTAGCCATGCGCATCCCAAAAAACCTGCGCATGCGCATCCCACAAAACCTGCGCATGCGCATCCCACAAAACCTCGCACGTGTTTTTACTCGACTAGCCTGCGGGATGCATCCTCTCGCACGTGTTTTTACTCGACTAGCCTGCGGGATGCATCCTCTCGCACGTGTTTTTACTCGACTAGCCTGCGGGATGCATCCTCTCGCACGTGTTTTTGCTCGACTAGCCTGCGGGATGCATCCTCTCGCACGTGTTTTTGCTCGACTAGGCATGCGCATACCAAAAAACCTGCGCATGCGCATCCCAAAAAACCTGCGCATGCGCATCCCACAAAACCTGCGCATGCGCATCCCACAAAACCTCGCACGTGTTTTTACTCGACTAGCCTGCGGGATCCATCCTCTCGCACGTGTTTTTACTCGACTAGCCTGCGGGATGCATCCTCTCGCACGTGTTTTTACTCGACTAGCCTGCGGGAAGCAACCTCTCGCACGTGTTTTTACTCGACTAGTCTGCGGGATGCATCCTCTCGCTCGTGTTTTTGCTCGACTAGCCTGCGGGATGCATCCTCTCGCACGTGTTTTTGCTCGACTAGCCTGCGGGATGCATCCTCTCGCACGTGTATTTGCTCGACTAGCCTGCGGGATGCATCCTCTCGCACGTGTTTGTGTTCGACTAGCCTGCGGGATGCATCCTCTCGCACGTGTTTTACTTGACTAGCCTGCGGGATGCATCCTCTCGCACGAGTTTTTACTCGACTAGCCTGCAGGATGCATCCTCTCGCACGTGTTTTTACTCGACTAGCCTGCGGGATGCATCCTCTCGCACGTGTTTTTGCTCGACTAGCCTGCGGTATGCATCCTCTCGCACGTGTATTTGCTCGACTAGCCTGCGGGATGCATCCTCTCGCACGTGTTTTTACTCGACTACCCTGCGGAATGCATCCTTTTGCACGTGTTTTTGCTCGACTAGCCATGCGCATCCCAAAAAACCTGCGCATGCGCATCCCAAAAAACCTGCGCATGCGCATCCCACAAAACCTCGCACGTGTTTTTACTCGACTAGCCTGCGGGATGCATCCTCTCGCACGTGTTTTTACTCGACTAGCCTGCGGGATGCATCCTCTCGCACGTGTTTTTACTCGACTAGCCTGCGGGATGCATCCTCTCGCACGTGTTTGTGCTCGACTAGCCTGCGAGATGCATCCTCTCGCACGTGTTTTAACTTGACTAGCCTGCGGGATGCATCCTCTCGCACGTGTTTTTGCTCGACTAGCCTGCGGGATGCATCCTCTCGCACGTGTTTTTGCTCGACTAGCCTGCGGGATGCATCCTCTCGCACGTGTTTTTACTCGACTAGTCATGCACATCCCAAAAAACCTGCGCATGCGCATCCCACAAAACCTGCGCATGCGCATCCCACAAAACTTCGCACGTGTTTTTACTCGACTAGCCCGCGGGATGCATCCTCTCGCACGTGTTTTTACTCGACTAGCCTGCGGGAAGTATCCTCTTGCACGTGTTTTTACTCGACTAGCCTGCGGGATGCATCCTCCCGCACGTGTTTTTACTCGACTAGCCTGCGGGAAGCAACCTCTTGCACGTGTTTTTACTCGACTAGCCTGCGGGATGCATCCTCTCGCACGTGCTTTTACTCGACTAGCCTGCGGGAAGCATCCTCTCGCACGTGTTTTTACTCGACTAGTCTGCGGGATGCATCCTCTCGCACGTGTTTTTGCTCGACTAGCCTGCGGGATGCATCCTCTCGCACGTGTTTTTGCTCGACTAGCCTGCGGGATGCATCCTCTCGCACGTGTATTTGCTCGACTAGCCTGCGGGATGCATCCTCTCGCACGTGTTTGTGCTCGACTAGCCTGCGGGATGCATCCTCTCGCACGTGTTTTTACTTGACTAGCCTGCGGGATGCATCCTCTCGCACGTGTTTTTGCTCGACTAGCCTGCGGGATGCATCCTCTCGCACGTGTTTTTGCTCGACTAGCCTGCGGGATGCATCCTCTCGCACGTGTATTTGCTCGACTAGCCTGCGGGATGCATCCTCTCGCACGTGTTTTTACTCGACTAGCCTGCGGGATGCATCCTCTCGCACGTGTTTTTGTTCGACTAGCCTGCGGGATGCATCCTCTCGCACGTGTCTTTGCTCGACTAGCCTGCGGGATGCATCCTCTCGCACGTGTTTTTACTCGACTAGCCTGCGGGATGCATCCTCTCGCACGTGTTTTTGCTCGACTAGCCTGCGGGATGCATCCTCTCGCACGTGTTTTTGCTCGACTAGGCATGCGCATCCCAAAAAACCTGCGCATGCGCATCCCACAAAACCTGCGCATGAGCATCCCACAAAACCTCGCACGTGTTTTTACTCGACTAGCCTGCGGGATGCATCCTCTCGCACGTGTTTTTACTCGACTAGCCTGCGGGATGCATCCTCTCGCACGTGTTTTTACTCGACTAGCCTGCGGGAAGCATCCTCTCGCACGTGTATTTACTCGACTAGCCTGCGGGATGCATCCTCTCGCACGTGTTTTTATTCGAGTAGCCTGCGGAATGCATCCTCTCGCACGTGTTTTTACTCGACTAGCCTGCGGGATGCATCCTCTCGCACGTGTTTTTACTTGACTAGCCTGCGGGATGCAACCTCTCGCACGTGTTTTTACTCGACTAGTCTGCGGGATGCATCCTCTCGCTCGTGTTTTTGCTCGACTAGCCTGCGGGATGCATCCTCTCGCACGTGTTTTTGCTCGATTAGCCTGCGGGATGCATCCTCTCGCACGTGTATTTGCTCGACTAGCCTGCGGGATGCATCCTCTCGCACGTGTTTGTGTTCGACTAGCCTGCGGGATGCATCCTCTCGCACGTGTTTTACTTGACTAGCCTGCGGGATGCATCCTCTCGCACGAGTTTTTACTCGACTAGCCTGCAGGATGCATCCTCTCGCACGTGTTTTTACTCGACTAGCCTGCGGGATGCATCTTCTCGCACGTGTTTTTGCTCGACTAGCCTGCGGGATGCATCCTCTCGCACGTGTATTTGCTCGACTAGCCTGCGGGATGCATCCTCTCGCACGTGTTTTTACTCGACTACCCTGCGGAATGCATCCTTTTGCACGTGTTTTTGCTCGACTAGCCATGCGCATCCCAAAAAACCTGCGCATGCGCATCCCACAAAACCTCGCACGTGTTTTTACTCGACTAGCCTGCGGGATGCATCCTCTCGCACGTGTTTTTACTCGACTAGCCTGCAGGATGCATCCTCTCGCACGTGTTTTTACTCGACTAGCCTGCGGGATGCATCCTCTCGCACGTGTTTTTGCTCGACTAGCCTGCGGGATGCATCCTCTCGCACGTGTTTTTACTCGACTAGCCTGCGGGATTCATCCTCTCGCACGTGTTTTTACTCGACTAGCCTGCGGGATGCATCCTCTCGCACGTGTTTTTGCTCGACTAGCCTGCGGGATGCATCCTCTCGCACGTGTTTTTACTCGACTAGCCTGCGGGATGCATCCTCCCGCACGTGTTTTTACTCGACTAGCCTGCGGGATGCATCCTCTCGCACGTGTTTTTGCTCGACTAGCCTGCGGGATGCATCCTCTCGCACGTGTTTTTACTCGACTAGTCTGCGGGATGCATCCTCTCGCACGTGTTTTTGCTCGACTAGCCTGCGGGATGCATCCTCTCGCACGTGTTTTTGCTCGACTAGCCTGCGGGATGCATCCTCTCGCACGTGTATTTGCTCGACTAGCCTGCGGGATGCATCCTCTAGCACGTGTTTTTGCTCGACTAGCCTGCGGGATGCATCCTCTCGCACGTGTTTTTGCTCGACTAGCCAGTGGGACGCATCCTCTCGCACGTGTTTTTACTCGACTAGCCTGCGGGATGCATCCTCTCGCACGTGTTTTTACTCGACTAGCCTGCGGGAAGCAACCTCTTGCACGTGTTTTTACTCGACTAGCCTGCGGGATGCATCCTCTCGCACGTGTTTTTACTCGACTAGCCTGCGGGAAGCATCCTCTCGCACGTGTTTTTACTCGACTAGTCTGCGGGATGCATCCTCTCGCACGTGTTTTTGCTCGACTAGCCTGCGGGATGCATCCTCTCGCACGTGTTTTTGCTCGACTAGCCTGCGGGATGCATCCTCTCGCACGTGTATTTGCTCGACTAGCCTGCGGGATGCATCCTCTCGCACGTGTTTGTGCTCGACTAGCCTGCGGGATGCATCCTCTCGCACGTGTTTTTACTTGACTAGCCTGCGGGATGCATCATCTCGCACGTGTTTTTGCTCGACTAGCCTGCGGGATGCATCCTCTCGCACGTGTTTTTGCTCGACTAGCCTGCGGGATGCATCCTCTCGCACGTGTTTTTACTCGACTACCCTGCGGGATGCATCCTCTCGCACGTGTTTTTAGTCGACTATCCTGCGGGATGCATCCTCTCGCACGTGTTTTTGCTCGACTAGCCATGCGCATCCCAAAAAACCTGCGCATGCGCATCCCAAAAAACCTGCGCATGCGCATCCCACAAAACCTGCGCATGCGCATCCCACAATACCTCGCACGTGTTTTTACTCGACTAGCCTGCGGGATGCATGTTCTCGCACGTGTTTTTACTCGACTAGACTGCGGGATGCATCCTCTCGCACGTGTCTTTGCTCGACTAGCCTGCGGGATGCATCCTCTCGCACGTGTTTTTGCTCGACTAGCCGGCGGGATGCATCCTGTCGCACGTGTTTTTACTCGACTAGCCTGCGGGATTCATCCTCTCGCACGTGTTTTTACTCGACTAGGCATGCGCATCCCAAAAAACCTGCGCATGCGCATCCCAAAAAACCTGCGCATGCGCATCCCACAAAACCTCGCACGTGTTTTTACTCGACTAGCCTGCGGGATGCATCCTCTCGCACGTGTTTTTGCTCGACTAGCCTGCGGGATGCATCCTCTCGCACGTGTATTTGCTCGACTAGCCTGCGGGATGCATCCTCTCGCACGTGTTTTTACTCGACTAGCCTGCGGGAAGCAACCTCTCGCACGTGTTTTTACTCGACTAGTCTGCGGGATGCATCCTCTCGCTCGTGTTTTTGCTCGACTAGCCTGCGGGATGCATCCTCTCGCACGTGTTTTTGCTCGACTAGCCTGCGGGATGCATCCTCTCGCACGTGTATTTGCTCGACTAGCCTGCGGGATGCATCCTCTCGCACGTGTTTGTGTTCGACTAGCCTGCGGGATGCATCCTCTCGCACGTGTTTTACTTGACTAGCCTGCGGGATGCATCCTCTCGCACGAGTTTTTACTCGACTAGCCTGCAGGATGCATCCTCTCGCACGTGTTTTTACTCGACTAGCCTGCGGGATGCATCCTCTCGCACGTGTTTTTGCTCGACTAGCCTGCGGTATGCATCCTCTCGCACGTGTATTTGCTCGACTAGCCTGCGGGATGCATCCTCTCGCACGTGTTTTTACTCGACTACCCTGCGGAATGCATCCTTTTGCACGTGTTTTTGCTCGACTAGCCATGCGCATCCCAAAAAACCTGCGCATGCGCATCCCAAAAAACCTGGGCATGCGCATCCCACAAAACCTCGCACGTGTTTTTACTCGACTAGCCTGCGGGATGCATCCTCTCGCACGTGTTTTTACTCGACTAGCCTGCGGGATGCATCCTCTCGCACGTGTTTTTACTCGACTAGCCTGCGGGATGCATCCTCTCGCACGTGTTTGTGCTCGACTAGCCTGCGAGATGCATCCTCTCGCACGTGTTTTAACTTGACTAGCCTGCGGGATGCATCCTCTCGCACGTGTTTTTGCTCGACTAGCCTGCGGGATGCATCCTCTCGCACGTGTTTTTGCTCGACTAGCCTGCGGGATGCATCCTCTCGCACGTGTTTTTACTCGACTAGTCATGCGCATCCCAAAAAACCTGCGCATGCGCATCCCACAAAACCTGCGCATGCGCATCCCACAAAACTTCGCACGTGTTTTTACTCCACTAGCCCGCGGGATGCATCCTCTCGCACGTGTTTTTACTCGACTAGCCTGCGGGAAGTATCCTCTTGCACGTGTTTTTACTCGGCTAGCCTGCGGGATGCATCCTCCCGCACGTGTTTTTACTCGACTAGCCTGCGGGAAGCAACCTCTTGCACGTGTTTTTACTCGACTAGCCTGCGGGATGCATCCTCTCGCACGTGCTTTTACTCGACTAGCCTGCGGGAAGCATCCTCTCGCACGTGTTTTTACTCGACTAGTCTGCGGGATGCATCCTCTCGCACGTGTTTTTGCTCGACTAGCCTGCGGGATGCATCCTCTCGCACGTGTTTTTGCTCGACTAGCCTGCGGGATGCATCCTCTCGCACGTGTATTTGCTCGACTAGCCTGCGGGATGCATCCTCTCGCACGTGTTTGTGCTCGACTAGCCTGCGGGATGCATCCTCTCGCACGTGTTTTTACTTGACTAGCCTGCGGGATGCATCCTCTCGCACGTGTTTTTGCTCGACTAGCCTGCGGGATGCATCCTCTCGCACGTGTTTTTGCTCGACTAGCCTGCGGGATGCATCCTCTCGCACGTGTTTTTACTCGACTAGCCTGCGGGATGCATCCTCCCGCACGTGTTTTTACTCGACTAGGCATGCGCATCCCAAAAAACCTGCGCATGCGCATCCCAAAAAACCTGCGCATGCGCATCCCACAAAACCTGCGCATGCGCATCCCACAAAACCTCGCACGTGTTTTTACTCGACTAGCCTGCGGGATGCATCCTCTCGCACGTGTTTTTACTCGACTAGCCTGCGGGATGCATCCTCTCGCACGTGTTTTTGTTCGACTAGCCTGCGGGATGCATCCTCTCGCACGTGTCTTTGCTCGACTAGCCTGCGGGATGCATCCTCTCGCACGTGTTTTTACTCGACTAGCCTGCGGGATGCATCCTCTCGCACGTGTTTTTGCTCGACTAGCCTGCGGGATGCATCCTCTCGCACGTGTTTTTGCTCGACTAGGCATGCGCATCCCAAAAAACCTGCGCATGCGCATCCCACAAAACCTGCGCATGAGCATCCCACAAAACCTCGCACGTGTTTTTACTCGACTAGCCTGCGGGATGCATCCTCTCGCACGTGTTTTTACTCGACTAGCCTGCGGGATGCATCCTCTCGCACGTGTTTTTACTCGACTAGCCTGCGGGAAGCATCCTCTCGCACGTGTTTTTACTCGACTAGCCTGCGGGATGCATCCTCTCGCACGTGTTTTTATTCGAGTAGCCTGCGGAATGCATCCTCTCGCACGTGTTTTTACTCGACTAGCCTGCGGGATGCATCCTCTCGCACGTGTTTTTACTTGACTAGCCTGCGGGATGCAACCTCTCGCACGTGTTTTTACTCGACTAGTCTGCGGGATGCATCCTCTCGCTCGTGTTTTTGCTCGACTAGCCTGCGGGATGCATCCTCTCGCACGTGTTTTTGCTCGATTAGCCTGCGGGATGCATCCTCTCGCACGTGTATTTGCTCGACTAGCCTGCGGGATGCATCCTCTCGCACGTGTTTGTGTTCGACTAGCCTGCGGGATGCATCCTCTCGCACGTGTTTTACTTGACTAGCCTGCGGGATGCATCCTCTCGCACGAGTTTTTACTCGACTAGCCTGCAGGATGCATCCTCTCGCACGTGTTTTTACTCGACTAGCCTGCGGGATGCATCTTCTCGCACGTGTTTTTGCTCGACTAGCCTGCGGGATGCATCCTCTCGCACGTGTATTTGCTCGACTAGCCTGCGGGATGCATCCTCTCGCACGTGTTTTTACTCGACTACCCTGCGGAATGCATCCTTTTGCACGTGTTTTTGCTCGACTAGCCATGCGCATCCCAAAAAACCTGCGCATGCGCATCCCACAAAACCTCGCACGTGTTTTTACTCGACTAGCCTGCGGGATGCATCCTCTCGCACGTGTTTTTACTCGACTAGCCTGCAGGATGCATCCTCTCGCACGTGTTTTTACTCGACTAGCCTGCGGGATGCATCCTCTCGCACGTGTTTTTGCTCGACTAGCCTGCGGGATGCATCCTCTCGCACGTGTTTTTACTCGACTAGCCTGCGGGATTCATCCTCTCGCACGTGTTTTTACTCGACTAGCCTGCGGGATGCATCCTCTCGCACGTGTTTTTGCTCGACTAGCCTGCGGGATGCATCCTCTCGCACGTGTTTTTACTCGACTAGCCTGCGGGATGCATCCTCCCGCACGTGTTTTTACTCGACTAGCCTGCGGGATGCATCCTCTCGCACGTGTTTTTGCTCGACTAGCCTGCGGGATGCATCCTCTCGCACGTGTTTTTACTCGACTAGTCTGCGGGATGCATCCTCTCGCACGTGTTTTTGCTCGACTAGCCTGCGGGATGCATCCTCTCGCACGTGTTTTTGCTCGACTAGCCTGCGGGATGCATCCTCTCGCACGTGTATTTGCTCGACTAGCCTGCGGGATGCATCCTCTAGCACGTGTTTTTGCTCGACTAGCCTGCGGGATGCATCCTCTCGCACGTGTTTTTGCTCGACTAGCCAGCGGGACGCATCCTCTCGCACGTGTTTTTACTCGACTAGCCTGCGGGATGCATCCTCTCGCACGTGTTTTTACTCGACTAGCCTGCGGGAAGCAACCTCTTGCACGTGTTTTTACTCGACTAGCCTGCGGGATGCATCCTCTCGCACGTGTTTTTACTCGACTAGCCTGCGGGAAGCATCCTCTCGCACGTGTTTTTACTCGACTAGTCTGCGGGATGCATCCTCTCGCACGTGTTTTTACTCGACTAGCCTGCGGGAAGCATCCTCTCGCACGTGTTTTTACTCGACTAGCCTGCGGGATGCATCCTCTCGCACGTGTTTTTATTCGAGTAGCCTGCGGAATGCATCCTCTCGCACGTGTTTTTACTCGACTAGCCTGCGGGATGCATCCTCTCGCACGTGTTTTTACTTGACTAGCCTGCGGGATGCAACCTCTCGCACGTGTTTTTACTCGACTAGTCTGCGGGATGCATCCTCTCGCTCGTGTTTTTGCTCGACTAGCCTGCGGGATGCATCCTCTCGCACGTGTTTTTGCTCGATTAGCCTGCGGGATGCATCCTCTCGCACGTGTATTTGCTCGACTAGCCTGCGGGATGCATCCTCTCGCACGTGTTTGTGTTCGACTAGCCTGCGGGATGCATCCTCTCGCACGTGTTTTACTTGACTAGCCTGCGGGATGCATCCTCTCGCACGAGTTTTTACTCGACTAGCCTGCAGGATGCATCCTCTCGCACGTGTTTTTACTCGACTAGCCTGCGGGATGCATCTTCTCGCACGTGTTTTTGCTCGACTAGCCTGCGGGATGCATCCTCTCGCACGTGTATTTGCTCGACTAGCCTGCGGGATGCATCCTCTCGCACGTGTTTTTACTCGACTACCCTGCGGAATGCATCCTTTTGCACGTGTTTTTGCTCGACTAGCCATGCGCATCCCAAAAAACCTGCGCATGCGCATCCCACAAAACCTCGCACGTGTTTTTACTCGACTAGCCTGCGGGATGCATCCTCTCGCACGTGTTTTTACTCGACTAGCCTGCAGGATGCATCCTCTCGCACGTGTTTTTACTCGACTAGCCTGCGGGATGCATCCTCTCGCACGTGTTTTTGCTCGACTAGCCTGCGGGATGCATCCTCTCGCACGTGTTTTTACTCGACTAGCCTGCGGGATTCATCCTCTCGCACGTGTTTTTACTCGACTAGCCTGCGGGATGCATCCTCTCGCACGTGTTTTTGCTCGACTAGCCTGCGGGATGCATCCTCTCGCACGTGTTTTTACTCGACTAGCCTGCGGGATGCATCCTCCCGCACGTGTTTTTACTCGACTAGCCTGCGGGATGCATCCTCTCGCACGTGTTTTTGCTCGACTAGCCTGCGGGATGCATCCTCTCGCACGTGTTTTTACTCGACTAGTCTGCGGGATGCATCCTCTCGCACGTGTTTTTGCTCGACTAGCCTGCGGGATGCATCCTCTCGCACGTGTTTTTGCTCGACTAGCCTGCGGGATGCATCCTCTCGCACGTGTATTTGCTCGACTAGCCTGCGGGATGCATCCTCTAGCACGTGTTTTTGCTCGACTAGCCTGCGGGATGCATCCTCTCGCACGTGTTTTTGCTCGACTAGCCAGCGGGACGCATCCTCTCGCACGTGTTTTTACTCGACTAGCCTGCGGGATGCATCCTCTCGCACGTGTTTTTACTCGACTAGCCTGCGGGAAGCAACCTCTTGCACGTGTTTTTACTCGACTAGCCTGCGGGATGCATCCTCTCGCACGTGTTTTTACTCGACTAGCCTGCGGGAAGCATCCTCTCGCACGTGTTTTTACTCGACTAGTCTGCGGGATGCATCCTCTCGCACGTGTTTTTGCTCGACTAGCCTGCGGGATGCATCCTCTCGCACGTGTTTTTACTCGACTACCCTGCGGAATGCATCCTTTTGCACGTGTTTTTACTCGACTAGCCTGCGGGATGCATCCTCTCGCACGTGTTTTTACTCGACTAGCCTGCGGGATTCATCCTCTCGCACGTGTTTTTACTCGACTAGCCTGCGGGATGCATCCTCTCGCACGTGTTTTTGCTCGACTAGCCTGCGGGATGCACCCTCTCGCACGTGTATTTGCTCGACTAGCCTGCGGGATGCATCCTCTCGCACGTGTTTTTACTCGACTACCCTGCGGAATGCATCCTTTTGCACGTGTTTTTGCTCGACTAGCCATGCGCATCCCAAAAAACCTGCGCATGCGCATCCCACAAAACCTCGCACGTGTTTTTACTCGACTAGCCTGCGGGATGCATCCTCTCGCACGTGTTTTTACTCGACTAGCCTGCAGGATGCATCCTCTCGCACGTGTTTTTACTCGACTAGCGTGCGGGATGCATCCTCTCGCACGTGTTTTTGCTCGACTAGCCTGCGGGATGCATCCTCTCGCACGTGTTTTTACTCGACTAGCCTGCGGGATTCATCCTCTCGCACGTGTTTTTACTCGACTAGCCTGCGGGATGCATCCTCTCGCACGTGTTTTTGCTCGACTAGCCTGCGGGATGCATCCTCTCGCACGTGTTTTTACTCGACTAGCCTGCGGGATGCATCCTCCCGCACGTGTTTTTACTCGACTAGCCTGCGGGATGCATCCTCTCGCACGTGTTTTTGCTCGACTAGCCTGCGGGATGCATCCTCTCGCACGTGTTTTTACTCGACTAGTCTGCGGGATGCATCCTCTCGCACGTGTTTTTGCTCGACTAGCCTGCGGGATGCATCCTCTCGCACGTGTTTTTGCTCGACTAGCCTGCGGGATGCATCCTCTCGCACGTGTATTTGCTCGACTAGCCTGCGGGATGCATCCTCTAGCACGTGTTTTTGCTCGACTAGCCTGCGGGATGCATCCTCTCGCACGTGTTTTTGCTCGACTAGCCAGCGGGACGCATCCTCTCGCACGTGTTTTTACTCGACTAGCCTGCGGGATGCATCCTCTCGCACGTGTTTTTGCTCGACTAGCCTGCGGGATGCATCCTCTCGCACGTGTTTTTGCTCGACTAGCCTGCGGGATGCATCCTCTCGCACGTGTATTTGCTCGACTAGCCTGCGGGATGCATCCTCTCGCACGTGTATTTGCTCGACTAGCCTGCGGGATGCATCCTCTCGCACGTGTTTGTGCTCGACTAGCCTGCGGGATGCATCCTCTCGCACGTGTTTTTACTCGACTACCCTGCGGGATGCATCCTCTCGCACGTGTTTTTAGTCGACTATCCTGCGGGATGCATCCTCTCGCACGTGTTTTTGCTCGACTAGCAATGCGCATCCCAAAAAACCTGCGCATGCGCATCCCAAAAAACCTGCGCATGCGCATCCCACAAAACCTGCGCATGCGCATCCCACAATACCTCGCACGTGTTTTTACTCGACTAGCCTGCGGGATGCATGTTCTCGCACGTGTTTTTACTCGACTAGACTGCGGGATGCATCCTCTCGCACGTGTCTTTGCTCGACTAGCCTGCGGGATGCATCCTCTCGCACGTGTTTTTACTCGACTACCCTGCGGGATGCATCCTCTCGCACGTGTTTTTAGTCGACTATCCTGCGGGATGCATCCTCTCGCACGTGTTTTTGCTCGACTAGCCATGCGCATCCCAAAAAACCTGCGCATGCGCATCCCAAAAAACCTGCGCATGCGCATCCCACAAAACCTGCGCATGCGCATCCCACAATACCTCGCACGTGTTTTTACTCGACTAGCCTGCGGGATGCATGTTCTCGCACGTGTTTTTACTCGACTAGACTGCGGGATGCATCCTCTCGCACGTGTCTTTGCTCGACTAGGCATGCGCATCCCAAAAAACCTGCGCATGCGCATCCCAAAAATCCTGCGCATGCGCATCCCACAAAACCTCGCACGTGTTTTTACTCGACTAGCCTGCGGGATGCATCCTCTCGCACGTGTTTTTGCTCGACTAGCCTGCGGGATGCATCCTCTCGCACGTGTATTTGCTCGACTAGCCTGCGGGATGCATCCTCTCGCACGTGTTTTTGCTCGACTAGCCTGCGGGATGCATCCTCTCGCACGTGTTTTTGCTCGACTAGCCTGCGGGATGCATCCTCTCGCACGTGTATTTGCTCGACTAGCCTGCGGGATGCATCCTCTCGCACGTGTTTTTGCTCGACTAGCCTGCGGGATGCATCCTCTCGCACGTGTTTTTGCTCGACTAGCCGGCGGGATGCATCCTGTCGCACGTGTTTTTACTCGACTAGCCTGCGGGATTCATCCTCTCGCACGTGTTTTTACTCGACTAGGCATGCGCATCCCAAAAAACCTGCGCATGCGCATCCCAAAAATCCTGCGCATGCGCATCCCACAAAACCTCGCACGTGTTTTTACTCGACTAGCCTGCGGGATGCATCCTCTCGCACGTGTTTTTGCTCGACTAGCCTGCGGGATGCATCCTCTCGCACGTGTATTTGCTCGACTAGCCTGCGGGATGCATCCTCTCGCACGTGTTTTTGCTCGACTAGCCTGCGGGATGCATCCTCTCGCACGTGTTTTTGCTCGACTAGCCTGCGGGATGCATCCTCTCGCACGTGTATTTGCTCGACTAGCCTGCGGGATGCATCCTCTCGCACGTGTTTTTGCTCGACTAGCCTGCGGGATGCATCCTCTCGCACGTGTTTTTGCTCGACTAGCCTGCGGGATGCATCCTCTCGCACGTGTTTTTGCTCGACTAGCCATGCGCATCCCAAAAAACCTGCGCATGCGCATCCCACAAAACCTGCGCATGCGCATCCCACAAAACCTCGCACGTGTTTTTACTCGACTAGCCTGCGGGATGCATCCTCTCGCACGTGTTTTTACTCGACTAGCCTGCGGGATGCATCCTCTCGCACGTGTTTTTACTCGACTAGCCTGCGGGATGCATCCTCTCGCACGTGTTTTTGCTCGACTAGCCTGCGGGATGCATCCTCTCGCACGTGTTTTTGCTCGACTAGGCATGCGCATACCAAAAAACCTGCGCATGCGCATCCCAAAAAACCTGCGCATGCGCATCCCACAAAACCTGCGCATGCGCATCCCACAAAACCTCGCACGTGTTTTTACTCGACTAGCCTGCGGGATGCATCCTCTCGCACGTGTTTTTACTCGACTAGCCTGCGGGATGCATCCTCTCGCACGTGTTTTTACTCGACTAGCCTGCGGGAAGCAACCTCTCGCACGTGTTTTTACTCGACTAGTCTGCGGGATGCATCCTCTCGCTCGTGTTTTTGCTCGACTAGCCTGCGGGATGCATCCTCTCGCACGTGTTTTTGCTCGACTAGCCTGCGGGATGCATCCTCTCGCACGTGTATTTGCTCGACTAGCCTGCGGGATGCATCCTCTCGCACGTGTTTGTGTTCGACTAGCCTGCGGGATGCATCCTCTCGCACGTGTTTTACTTGACTAGCCTGCGGGATGCATCCTCTTGCACGAGTTTTTACTCGACTAGCCTGCAGGATGCATCCTCTCGCACGTGTTTTTACTCGACTAGCCTGCGGGATGCATCCTCTCGCACGTGTTTTTGCTCGACTAGCCTGCGGGATGCATCCTCTCGCACGTGTATTTGCTCGACTAGCCTGCGGGATGCATCCTCTCGCACGTGTTTTTACTCGACTACCCTGCGGAATGCATCCTTTTGCACGTGTTTTTGCTCGACTAGCCATGCGCATCCCAAAAAACCTGCGCATGCGCATCCCAAAAAACCTGCGCATGCGCATCCCACAAAACCTCGCACGTGTTTTTACTCGACTAGCCTGCGGGATGCTTCCTCTCGCACGTGTTTTTACTCGACTAGCCTGCGGGATGCATCCTCTCGCACGTGTTTTTACTCGACTAGCCTGCGGGATGCATCCTCTCGCACGTGTTTGTGCTCGACTAGCCTGCGAGATGCATCCTCTCGCACGTGTTTTAACTTGACTAGCCTGCGGGATGCATCCTCTCGCACGTGTTTTTGCTCGACTAGCCTGCGGGATGCATCCTCTCGCACGTGTTTTTGCTCGACTAGCCTGCGGGATGCATCCTCTCGCACGTGTTTTTACTCGACTAGTCATGCGCATCCCAAAAAACCTGCGCATGCGCATCCCACAAAACCTGCGCATGCGCATCCCACAAAACTTCGCACGTGTTTTTACTCGACTAGCCCGCGGGATGCATCCTCTCGCACGTGTTTTTACTCGACTAGCCTGCGGGAAGTATCCTCTTGCACGTGTTTTTACTCGACTAGCCTGCGGGATGCATCCTCCCGCACGTGTTTTTACTCGACTAGCCTGCGGGAAGCATCCTCTCGCACGTGTTTTTACTCGACTAGCCTGCGGGAAGCATCCTCTCGCACGTGTTTTTACTCGACTAGTCTGCGGGATGCATCCTCTCGCACGTGTTTTTGCTCGACTAGCCTGCGGGATGCATCCTCTCGCACGTGTTTTTGCTCGACTAGCCTTCGGGATGCATCCTCTCGCACGTGTTTTTGCTCGACTAGCCTGCGGGATGCATCCTCTAGCACGTGTTTTTGCTCGACTAGCCTGCGGGATGCATCCTCTCGCACGTGTTTTTACTCAAATAGCCTGCGGGATGCATCCTCCCGCACGTGTTTTTACTCGACTAGCCTGCGGGATGCATCCTCTCGCACGTGTTTTTGCTCGACTAGCCTGCGGGATGCATCCTCTCGCACGTGTTTTTGCTCGACTAGCCTGCGGGATGCATCCCCTCCCACGTGTTTTTACTCGACTAGCCTGCGGGATTCATCCTCTCGCACGTGTTTTTACTCGACTAGCCTGCGGGATGCATCCTCTCGCACGTGTTTTTGGTCGACTAGCCTGCGGGATGCATCCTCTCGCACGTGTTTTTACTCGACTAGCCTGCGGGATGCATCCTCCCGCACGTGTTTTTACTCGACTAGCCTGCGGGATGCATCCTCTCGCACGTGTTTTTGCTCGACTAGCCTGCGGGATGCATCCTCTCGCACGTGTTTTTGCTCGACTAGCCATGCGCATCCCAAAAAACCTGCGCATGCGCATCCCACAAAACCTCGCTCGTGTTTTTGCTCGACTAGCCTGCGGGATGCATCCTCTCGCACGTGTATTTGCTCGACTAGCCTGCGGGATGCATCCTCTCGCACGTGTTTTTGCTCGACTAGCCTGCGGGATGCATCCTCTCGCACGTGTTTTTGCTCGACTAGCCAGCGGGACGCATCCTCTCGCACGTGTTTTTACTCGACTAGCCTGCGGGATGCATCCTCTCGCACGTGTTTTTACTCGACTAGCCTGCGGGAAGCAACCTCTTGCACGTGTTTTTACTCGACTAGCCTGCGGGATGCATCCTCTCGCACGTGTTTTTACTCGACTAGCCTGCGGGAAGCATCCTCTCGCACGTGTTTTTACTCGACTAGTCTGAGGGATGCATCCTCTCGCACGTGTTTTTGCTCGACTAGCCTGCGGGATGCATCCTCTCGCACGTGTTTTTGCTCGACTAGCCTGCGGGATGCATCCTCTCGCACGTGTCTTTGCTCGACTAGCCTGCGGGATGCATCCTCTCGCACGTGTTTTTACTCGACTAGCCTGCGGGATGCATCCTCTCGCACGTGTTTTTGCTCGACTAGCCTGCGGGATGCATCCTCTCGCACGTGTTTTTGCTCGACTAGGCATGCGCATCCCAAAAAACCTGCGCATGCGCATCCCACAAAACCTGCGCATGAGCATCCCACAAAACCTCGCACGTGTTTTTACTCGACTAGCCTGCGGGATGCATCCTCTCGCACGTATTTTTACTCGACTAGCCTGCGGGATGCATCCTCTCGCACGTGTTTTTACTCGACTAGCCTGCGGGAAGCATCCTCTCGCACGTGTTTTTACTCGACTAGCCTGCGGGATGCATCCTCTCGCACGTGTTTTTATTCGAGTAGCCTGCGGAATGCATCCTCTCGCACGTGTTTTTGCTCGACTAGCCTGCGGGATGCATCCTCTTGCACGTGTTTTTACTCGACTAGCCTGCGGGATGCATCCTCTCGCACGTGTTTTTACTCGACTAGCCTGCGGGAAGCATCCTCTCGCACGTGTTTTTACTCGACTAGCCTGCGGGAAGCATCCTCTAGCACGTGTTTTTACTCGACTAGTCTGCGGGATGCATCCTCTCGCACGTGTTTTTGCTCGACTAGCCTGCGGGATGCATCCTCTCGCACGTGTTTTTGCTCGACTAGCCTGCGGGATGCATCCTCTCGCACGTGTTTTTGCTCGACTAGCCTGCGGGATGCATCCTCTCGCACGTGTTTTTGCACGACTAGCCATGCGCATCCCAAAAAACCTGCGCATGCGCATCCCACAAAACTTGCGCATGCGCATCCCACAAAACCTCGCACGTGTTTTTACTCGACTAGCCTGCGGGATGCATCCTCTCGCACGTGTTTTTACTCGACTAGCCTGCGGGATGCATCCTCTCGCACGTGTTTTTACTCGACTATCCTGCGGGATGCATCCTCTCGCACGTGTTTTTGCTCGACTAGCCTGCGGGATGCATCCTCTCGCACGTGTTTTTGCTCGACTAGGCATGCGCATACCAAAAAACCTGCGCATGCGCATCCCACAAAACCTGCGCATGCGCATCCCACAAAACCTCGCACGTGTTTTTACTCGACTAGCCTGCGGGATGCATCCTCTCGCACGTGTTTTTGCTCGACTAGCCTGCGGGATGCATCCTCTCGCACGTGTATTTGCTCGACTAGCCTGCGGGATGCATCCTCTCGCACGTGTTTTTACTCGACTACCCTGCGGAATGCATCCTTTTGCACGTGTTTTTGCTCGACTAGCCATGCGCATCCCAAAAAACCTGCGCATGCGCATCCCACAAAACCTCGCACGTGTTTTTACTCGACTAGCCTGCGGGATGCATCCTCTCGCACGTGTTTTTACTCGACTAGCCTGCGGGATGCATCCTCTCGCACGTGTTTTTACTCGACTAGCCTGCGGGATGCATCCTCTCGCACGTGTTTGTGCTCGACTAGCCTGCGAGATGCATCCTCTCGCACGTGTTTTAACTTGACTAGCCTGCGGGATGCATCCTCTCGCACGTGTTTTTGCTCGACTAGCCTGCGGGATGCATGTTCTCGCACGTGTTTTTACTCGACTAGACTGCGGGATGCATCCTCTCGCACGTGTCTTTGCTCGACTAGCCTGCGGGATGCATCCTCTCGCACGTGTTTTTACTCGACTACCCTGCGGGATGCATCCTCTCGCACGTGTTTTTAGTCGACTATCCTGCGGGATGCATCCTCTCGCACGTGTTTTTGCTCGACTAGCCATGCGCATCCCAAAAAACCTGCGCATGCGCATCCCAAAAAACCTGCGCATGCGCATCCCACAAAACCTGCGCATGCGCATCCCACAATACCTCGCACGTGTTTTTACTCGACTAGCCTGCGGGATGCATGTTCTCGCACGTGTTTTTACTCGACTAGACTGCGGGATGCATCCTCTCGCACGTGTCTTTGCTCGACTAGCCTGCGGGATGCATCCTCTCGCACGTGTTTTTTGCTCGACTAGCCGGCGGGATGCATCCTGTCGCACGTGTTTTTACTCGACTAGCCTGCGGGATTCATCCTCTCGCACGTGTTTTTACTCGACTAGGCATGCGCATCCCAAAAAACCTGCGCATGCGCATCCCAAAAATCCTGCGCATGCGCATCCCACAAAACCTCGCACGTGTTTTTACTCGACTAGCCTGCGGGATGCATCCTCTCGCACGTGTTTTTTGCTCGACTAGCCTGCGGGATGCATCCTCTCGCACGTGTATTTGCTCGACTAGCCTGCGGGATGCATCCTCTCGCACGTGTTTTTGCTCGACTAGCCTGCGGGATGCATCCTCTCGCACGTGTTTTTGCTCGACTAGCCTGCGGGATGCATCCTCTCGCACGTGTATTTGCTCGACTAGCCTGCGGGATGCATCCTCTCGCACGTGTTTTTGCTCGACTAGCCTGCGGGATGCATCCTCTCGCACGTGTTTTTGCTCGACTAGCCTGCGGGATGCATCCTCTCGCACGTGTTTTTGCTCGACTAGCCATGCGCATCCCAAAAAACCTGCGCATGCGCATCCCACAAAACCTGCGCATGCGCATCCCACAAAACCTCGCACGTGTTTTTACTCGACTAGCCTGCGGGATGCATCCTCTCGCACGTGTTTTTACTCGACTAGCCTGCGGGATGCATCCTCTCGCACGTGTTTTTACTCGACTAGCCTGCGGGATGCATCCTCTCGCACGTGTTTTTGCTCGACTAGCCTGCGGGATGCATCCTCTCGCACGTGTTTTTGCTCGACTAGGCATGCGCATACCAAAAAACCTGCGCATGCGCATCCCAAAAAACCTGCGCATGCGCATCCCACAAAACCTGCGCATGCGCATCCCACAAAACCTCGCACGTGTTTTTACTCGACTAGCCTGCGGGATGCATCCTCTCGCACGTGTTTTTACTCGACTAGCCTGCGGGATGCATCCTCTCGCACGTGTTTTTACTCGACTAGCCTGCGGGAAGCAACCTCTCGCACGTGTTTTTACTCGACTAGTCTGCGGGATGCATCCTCTCGCTCGTGTTTTTGCTCGACTAGCCTGCGGGATGCATCCTCTCGCACGTGTTTTTGCTCGACTAGCCTGCGGGATGCATCCTCTCGCACGTGTATTTGCTCGACTAGCCTGCGGGATGCATCCTCTCGCACGTGTTTGTGTTCGACTAGCCTGCGGGATGCATCCTCTCGCACGTGTTTTACTTGACTAGCCTGCGGGATGCATCCTCTTGCACGAGTTTTTACTCGACTAGCCTGCAGGATGCATCCTCTCGCACGTGTTTTTACTCGACTAGCCTGCGGGATGCATCCTCTCGCACGTGTTTTTGCTCGACTAGCCTGCGGGATGCATCCTCTCGCACGTGTATTTGCTCGACTAGCCTGCGGGATGCATCCTCTCGCACGTGTTTTTACTCGACTACCCTGCGGAATGCATCCTTTTGCACGTGTTTTTGCTCGACTAGCCATGCGCATCCCAAAAAACCTGCGCATGCGCATCCCAAAAAACCTGCGCATGCGCATCCCACAAAACCTCGCACGTGTTTTTACTCGACTAGCCTGCGGGATGCATCCTCTCGCACGTGTTTTTACTCGACTAGCCTGCGGGATGCATCCTCTCGCACGTGTTTTTACTCGACTAGCCTGCGGGATGCATCCTCTCGCACGTGTTTGTGCTCGACTAGCCTGCGAGATGCATCCTCTCGCACGTGTTTTAACTTGACTAGCCTGCGGGATGCATCCTCTCGCACGTGTTTTTGCTCGACTAGCCTGCGGGATGCATCCTCTCGCACGTGTTTTTGCTCGACTAGCCTGCGGGATGCATCCTCTCGCACGTGTTTTTACTCGACTAGTCATGCGCATCCCAAAAAACCTGCGCATGCGCATCCCACAAAACCTGCGCATGCGCATCCCACAAAACTTCGCACGTGTTTTTACTCGACTAGCCCGCGGGATGCATCCTCTCGCACGTGTTTTTACTCGACTAGCCTGCGT